>NW_027150255.1:0-53000 GCF_031143425.1 Pleurodeles waltl
TCCACGTTGCGCTTTGGGGCGTTTCCTGTCACGGGCACTAGGCCTACCCACACAAGTGAGGTATCATTTTTATTGGGAGACTTGGGGGAACGCTGGGTGGAAGGAAATTTGTGGCTCCTCTCAGATTCCAGAACTTTCTGCACAGAAATGTGAGGAACATGTGTTTCTTTAGCCAAATTTTGAGGTTTGCAAAGGATTCTGGGTAACAGAACCTGGTCCGAGCCCCACAACTCACCCCATCTTTGATTCCCCTAGGTCTCTAGTTTTCAGAAATGCACAGGTTTGGTAGGTTTCCCTAGGTGCCTGCTGAGCTAGAGGCCAAAATCTACAGGTAGGCACTACGCAAAAAACACCTCTGTTTTCTTTCAAAAATTTGGATGTGTCCACGTTGCGCTTTAGGGCGTTTCCTGTTGCGGGCGCTAGGCCTACCCACACAAGTGAGGTATCATTTTTATCGGGAGACTTGGGGGAACGGTGGGTGGAAGGAAATTTGTGGCTCCTCTCAGATTCCAGAACTTTCTGCCACAGAAATGTGAGGAACATGTGTTTTTTTAGCCAAATTGTGAGGTTTGCAAAGGATTCTGTGTAACAGAACCTGGTCCGAGCCCCACTAGTCACCCCCTTTGGATTCCCCTTGGTCTCTAGTTTTGGGAAATGCACAGGGTTGGTATGTTTCCCTAGGTGCCGGCTCAGCTAGAGGCCAAAATCTACAGGTAGGCACTTCGCAAAAAACACCTCTGTTTTCTTTCAAAAAATTGGATGTGTCCACGTTGTGCTTTGGGGCGTTTCCTGTCACGGGCACTAGGCCTACCCACACAAGTGAGGTATCATTTTTATTGGGAGACTTGGGGGAACGCTGGGTGGAAGGAAATTTGTGGCTCCTCTCAGCTTCCAGAACTTTCTGCACAGAAATGTGAGGAACATGTGTTTCTTTTGCCAAATTTTGAGGTTTGCAAAGGATTCTGGGTAACAGAACCTGGTCCGAGCCCCACAACTCACCCCATCTTTGATTCCCCTAGGTCTCTAGTTTTCAGAAATGCACAGGTTTGGTAGGTTTCCCTAGGTGCCGGCTGAGCTAGAGGCCAAAATCTACAGGTAGGCACTACGCAAAAAACACCTCTGTTTTCTTTCAAAAATTTGGATGTGTCCACGTTGCGCTTTAGGGCGTTTCCTGCTGCGGGCGCTAGGCCTACCCACACAAGTGAGGTATCATTTTTATAGGGAGACTTGGGGGAACGCTGGGTGGAAGGAAATTTGTGGCTCCTCTCAGATTCCAGAACTTTCTGCCACAGAAATGTGAGGAACATGTGTTTTTTTAGCCAAATTTTGAGGTTTGCAAAGGATTCTGGGTAACAGAACCTGGTCCGAGCCCCACAACTCACCCCATCTTTGATTCCCCTAGGTCTCTAGTTTTCAGAAATGCACAGGTTTGGTAGGTTTCCCTAGGTGCCGGCTGAGCTAGAGGCCAAAATCTACAGGTAGGCACTACGCAAAAAACACCTCTGTTTTCTTTCAAAAATTTGGATGTGTCCACGTTGCGCTTTAGGGCGTTTCCTGTTGCGGGCGCTAGGCCTACCCACACAAGTGAGGTATCATTTTTATCGGGAGACTTGGGGGAACGCTGGGTGGAAGGAAATTTGTGGCTCCTCTCAGATTCCAGAACTTTCTGCCACAGAAATGTGAGGAACATGTTTTTTTTTAGCCAAATTTTGAGGTTTGCAAAGGATTCTGTGTAACAGAACCTGGTCCGAGCCCCACTAGTCACCCCCTTTGGATTCCCCTTGGTCTCTAGTTTTGAGAAATGCACAGGGTTGGTATGTTTCCCTAGGTGCCGGCTCAGCTAGAGGCCAAAATCTACAGGTAGGCACTTCGCAAAAAACACCTCTGTTTTCTTTCAAAAAATTGGATGTGTCCACGTTGCGCTTTGGGGCGTTTCCTGTCACGGGCACTAGGCCTACCCACACAAGTGAGGTATCATTTTTATTGGGAGACTTGGGGGAACGCTGGGTGGAAGGAAATTTGTGGCTCCTGTCAGATTCCAGAACTTTCTGCCATAGAAATGTGAGGAACATGTGTTTTTTTAGCCAAATTTTGAGGTTTGCAAAGGATTCTGGGTAACAGAACCTGGTCCGAGCCCCACAACTCACCCCATCGTGGATTCCCCTAGGTCTCTAATTTTCAGAAATGCACAGGTTTGGTATGTTTCCCTAGGTGCCGGCTGAGCTAGAGGCCAAAATCTACAGGTAGGCACTTTGCAAAAAACACCTCTGTTTTCTTTCAAAAATTTGGATGTGTCCACGTTGCGCTTTGGGGCGTTTCCTGTCGCGGGCGCTAGGCCTACCCACACAAGTGAGGTATCATTTTTATCGGGAGACTTGGGGGAACGCTGGGTGGAAGGAAATTTGTGGCTCCTCTCAGATTCCAGAACTTTCTGCCACAGAAATGTGAGGAACATGTGTTTTTTTAGCCACATTTTGCGGTTTGCAAAGGATTCTGGGTAACATAAACTGGTCGGAGCCCCACAAGTCACCCCATCTTGGATTCCCCTAGGTCTCTAGTTTTCAGAAATGCACAGGTTTGGTAGGTTTCCTTAGGTGCCGGCTGAGCTAGAGGCCAAAATCTACAGGTAGGCACTACGCAAAAAACACCTCTGTTTTCTTTCAAAAATTTGGATGTGTCCACGTTGCGCTTTAGGGCGTTTCCTGTTGCGGGCGCTAGGCCTACCCACACAAGTGAGGTATCATTTTTATCGGGAGACTTGGGGGAACGCTGGGTGGAAGGAAATTTGTGGCTCCTCTCAGATTCCAGAACTTTCTGCCACAGAAATGTGAGGAACATGTGTTTTTTTAGCCAAATGTTGAGGTTTGCAAAGGATTCTGGGTAACAGAACCTGGTCCGAGCCCCACTAGTCACCCCCTTTGGATTCCCCTTGGTCTCTAGTTTTGAGAAATGCACAGGGTTGGTATGTTTCCCTAGGTGCCGGCTCAGCTAGAGGCCAAAATCTACAGGTAGGCACTTCGCAAAAAACACCTCTGTTTTCTTTCAAAAAATTGGATGTGTCCACGTTGCGCTTTGGGGCGTTTCCTGTCACGGGCACTAGGCCTACCCACACAAGTGAGGTATCATTTTTATTGGGAGACTTGGGGGAACGCTGGGTGGAAGGAAATTTGTGGCTCCTCTCAGATTCCAGAACTTTCTGCACAGAAATGTGAGGAACATGTGTTTCTTTAGCCAAATTTTGAGGTTTGCAAAGGATTCTGGGTAACAGAACCTGGTCCGAGCCCCACAACTCACCCCATCTTTGATTCCCCTAGGTCTCTAGTTTTCAGAAATGCACAGGTTTGGTAGGTTTCCCTAGGTGCCGGCTGAGCTAGAGGCCAAAATCTACAGGTAGGCACTACGCAAAAAACACCTCTGTTTTCTTTCAAAAATTTGGATGTGTCCACGTTGCGCTTTAGGGCGTTTCCTGTTGCGGGCGCTAGGCCTACCCACACAAGTGAGGTATAATTTTTATCGGGAGACTTGGGGGAACGGTGGGTGGAAGGAAATTTGTGGCTCCTCTCAAATTTCCAGAACTTTCTGCCACAGAAATCTGAGGAACATGTGTTTTTTTAGCCAAATTGTGAGGTTTGCAAAGGATTCTGTGTAACAGAACCTGGTCCGAGCCCCACTAGTCACCCCCTTTGGATTCCCCTTGGTCTCTAGTTTTGGGAAATGCACAGGGTTGGTATGTTTCCCTAGGTGCCGGCTCAGCTAGAGGCCAAAATCTACAGGTAGGCACTTCGCAAAAAACACCTCTGTTTTCTTTCAAAAAATTGGATGTGTCCACGTTGTGCTTTGGGGCGTTTCCTGTCACGGGCACTAGGCCTACCCACACAAGTGAGGTATCATTTTTATTGGGAGACTTGGGGGAACGCTGGGTGGAAGAAATTTGTGGCTCCTGTCAGATTCCAGAACTTTCTGCCATAGAAATGTGAGGAACATGTGTTTTTTTAGCCAAATTTTGAGGTTTGCAAGGATTCTGGGTAACAGAACCTGGTCCGAGACCCACAACTCACCCCATCGTGGATTCCCCTAGGTCTCTAATTTTCAGAGATGCACAGGTTTGGTAGGTTTCCCTAGGTGCCGGCTGAGCTAGAGGCCAAAATCTACAGGTAGGCACTTTGCAAAAAACACCTCTGTTTTCTTTCAAAAATTTGGATGTGTCCACGTTGCGCTTTGGGGCGTTTTGCGCTTTGGGGCGTTTCCTGTCGCGTGCGCTAGGCGTACCCACACAAGTGAGGTATCATTTTTATTGGGAGACTTGGGGGAAGGCTGGGTGGAAGGAGATTTGTGGCTCCTCTCAGATTCCAGAACTTTCTGCCACAGAAATGTGAGGAACATGTGTTTTTTTAGCCAAATTTTGAGGTTTGCAAAGGATTCTGGGTAACAGAACCTGGTGCGAGCCCCACAAGTCACCCCATCTTGGATTCCCCTAGGTCTCTAGTTTTCAGAAATGCACAGGTTTGGTAGGTTTCCCTAGGTGCCGGCTGAGCTAGAGGCCAAAATCTACAGGTAGGCACTTCGCAAAAAACACCTATGTTTTCTTTCAAAAATTTGGATGTGTCACGTTGCGCTTTGGGGCGTTTCCTGTCGTGGGCGCTAGGCCTACCCACACAAGTGAGGTATCATTTTTATCGGGAGACTTGGGGGAACGCTGGGTGGAAGGAAATTTGTGGCTCCTCTCAGATTCCAGAACTTTCTGCCACAGAAATGTGAGGAACATGTGTTTTTTTAGCCACATTTTGCGGTTTGCAAAGGATTCTGGGTAACAGAACCTGGTCGGAGCCCCACAAGTCACCCCATCTTGGATTCCCCTAGGTCTCTAGTTTTCAGAAATGCACAGGATTGGTAGGTTTCCTTAGGTGCCGGCTGAGCTAGAGGCCAAAATCTACAGGTAGGCACTACGCAAAAAACACCTCTGTTTTCTTTCAAAAATTTGGATGTGTCCACGTTGCGCTTTAGGGCGTTTCCTGTTGCGGGTGCTAGGCCTACCCACACAAGTGAGGTATCATTTTTATCGGGAGACTTGGGGGAACGCTGGGTGGAAGGAAATTTGTGTCTCCTCTCAGATTCCAGAACTTTCTGCCACAGAAATGTGAGGAACATGTGTTTTTTTAGCCAAATGTTGAGGTTTGCAAAGGATTCTGGGTAACAGAACCTGGTCCGAGCCCCACTAGTCACCCCCTTTGGATTCCCCTTGGTCTCTAGTTTTGAGAAATGCACAGGGTTGGTATGTTTCCCTAGGTGCCGGCTCAGCTAGAGGCCAAAATCTACAGGTAGGCACTTCTCAAAAAACACCTCTGTTTTCTTTCAAAAAATTGGATGTGCTCACGTTGCGCTTTGGGGCGTTTCCTGTCACGGGCACTAGGCCTACCCACACAAGTGAGGTATCCTTTTTATTGGGAGACTTGGGGGAACGCTGGGTGGAAGGAAATTTGTGGCTCCTCTCAGATTCCAGAACTTTCTGCCATAGAAATGTGAGGAACATGTGTTTTTTTAGCCAAATTTTGAGGTTTGCAAAGGATTCTGGGTAACAGAACCTGGTCCGTGCCCCACAACTCACCCCATCGTGGATTCCCCTAGGTCTCTAATTTTCAGAAATGCACAGATTTGGTAGGTTTCCCTAGGTGCCGGCTGAGCTAGAGGCCAAAATCTACAGGTAGGCACTTTGCAAAAAACACCTCTGTTTTCTTTCAAAAATTTGGATGTGTCCACGTTGCGCTTTGGGGCGTTTCCTGTCGCGTGCGCTAGGCCTACCCACACAAGTGAGGTATCATTTTTATTGGGAGACTTGGGGGAAAGCTGGGTGGAAGGAAATGTGTGGCTCCTCTCAGATTCCAGAACTTTCTGCCACAGAAATGTGAGGAACATGTGTTTTTTTAGCCAAATTTTGAGGTTTGCAAAGGATTCTGGGTAACAGAACCTGGTCCGATCCCCACAACTCACCCCATCTTTGATTCCCCTAGGTCTCTAGTTTTCAGAAATGCACAGGTTTGGTAGGTTTCCCTAGGTGCCGGCTGAGCTAGAGGCCAAAATCTACAGGTAGGCACTACGCAAAAAACACCTCTGTTTTCTTTCAAAAATTTGGATGTGTCCACGTTGCGCTTTGGGGCGTTTCCTGTCACGGGCACTAGGCCTACCCACACAAGTGAGGTATAATTTTTATTGGGAGACTTGGGGGAAGGCTGGGTGGAAGGAAATTTGTGGCTCCTCTCAGATTCCAGAACTTTCTGCCACAGAAATGTGAGGAACATGTGTTTTTTTAGCCAAATTTTGAGGTTTGCAAAGGATTCTGGGTAACAGAACCTGGTGCGAGCCCCACAAGTCACCCCATCTTGGATTCCCCTAGGTCTCTAGTTTTCAGAAATGCACAGGTTTGGTAGGTTTCCCTAGGTGCCGGCTGAGCTAGAGGCTAAAAATCTACAGGTTGGCACTTCGCAAAAAACACCTCTGTTTTCTTTCAAAAAATTGGATGTGTCCACGTTGCGCTTTGGGGCGTTTCCTGTCGCGGGCGCTAGGCCTACCCACACAAGTGAGGTATCATTTTTATCGGGAGACTTGGGGGAACGCTGGGTGGAAGGAAATTTGTGGCTCCTCTCAGATTCCAGAACTTTCTGCCACAGAAATGTGAGGAACATGTGTTTTTTTAGCCACATTTTGCGGTATGCAAAGGATTCTGGGTAACATAAACTGGTCGGAGCCCCACAAGTCACCCCATCTTGGATTCCCCTAGGTCTCTAGTTTTCAGAAATGCACAGGTTTGGTAGGTTTCCTTAGGTGCCGGCTGAGCTAGAGGCCAAAATCTACAGGTAGGCACTACGCAAAAAACACCTCTGTTTTCTTTCAAAAATTTGGATGTGTCCACGTTGCGCTTTAGGGCGTTTCCTGTTGCGGGCGCTAGGCCTACCCACACAAGTGAGGTATCATTTTTATCGGGAGACTTGGGGGAACGCTGGGTGGAAGGAAATTTGTGGCTCCTCTCAGATTCCAGAACTTTCTGCCACAGAAATGTGAGGAACATGTGTTTTTTTAGCCAAATGTTGAGGTTTGCAAAGGATTCTGGGTAACAGAACCTGGTCCGAGCCCCACTAGTCACCCCCTTTGGATTCCCCTTGGTCTCTAGTTTTGAGAAATGCACAGGGTTGGTATGTTTCCCTAGGTGCCGGCTCAGCTGGAGGCCAAAATCTACAGGTAGGCACTTCTCAAAAAACACCTCTGTTTTCTTTCAAAAAATTGGATGTGCTCACGTTGCGCTTTGGGGCGTTTCCTGTCACGGGCACTAGGCCTACCCACACAAGTGAGGTATCCTTTTTATTGGGAGACTTGGGGGAACGCTGGGTGGAAGGAAATTTGTGGCTCCTCTCAGATTCCAGAACTTTCTGCCATAGAAATGTGAGGAACATGTGTTTTTTTAGCCAAATTTTGAGGTTTGCAAAGGATTCTGGGTAACAGAACCTGGTCCGTGCCCCACAACTCACCCCATCGTGGATTCCCCTAGGTCTCTAATTTTCAGAAATGCACAGATTTGGTAGGTTTCCCTAGGTGCCGGCTGAGCTAGAGGCCAAAATCTACATGTAGGCACTTTGCAAAAAACACCTCTGTTTTCTTTCAAAAATTTGGATGTGTCCACGTTGCGCTTTGGGGCGTTTCCTGTCGCGTGCGCTAGGCCTACCCACACAAGTGAGGTATCATTTTTATTGGGAGACTTGGGGGAAAGCTGGGTGGAAGGAAATGTGTGGCTCCTCTCAGATTCCAGAACTTTCTGCCACAGAAATGTGAGGAACATGTGTTTTTTTAGCCAAATTTTGAGGTTTGCAAAGGATTCTGGGTAACAGAACCTGGTCCGATCCCCACAACTCACCCCATCTTTGATTCCCCTAGGTCTCTAGTTTTCAGAAATGCACAGGTTTGGTAGGTTTCCCTAGGTGCCGGCTGAGCTAGAGGCCAAAATCTACAGGTAGGCACTACGCAAAAAACACCTCTGTTTTCTTTCAAAAATTTGGATGTGTCCACGTTGCGCTTTGGGGCGTTTCCTGTCACGGGCACTAGGCCTACCCACACAAGTGAGGTATCATTTTTATTGGGAGACTTGGGGGAAGGCTGGGTGGAAGGAAATTTGTGGCTCCTCTCAGATTCCAGAACTTTCTGCCACAGAAATGTGAGGAACATGTGTTTTTTTAGCCAAATTTTGAGGTTTGCAAAGGATTCTGGGTAACAGAACCTGGTGCGAGCCCCACAAGTCACCCCATCTTGGATTCCCCTAGGTCTCTAGTTTTCAGAAATGCACAGGTTTGGTAGGTTTCCCTAGGTGCCGGCTGAGCTAGAGGCTAAAAATCTACAGGTTGGCACTTCGCAAAAAACACCTCTGTTTTCTTTCAAAAAATTGGATGTGTCCACGTTGCGCTTTGGGGCGTTTCCTGTCGCGGGCGCTAGGCCTACCCACACAAGTGAGGTATCATTTTTATCGGGAGACTTGGGGGAACGCTGGGTGGAAGGAAATTTGTGGCTCCTCTCAGATTCCAGAACTTTCTGCCACAGAAATGTGAGGAACATGTGTTTTTTTAGCCACATTTTGCGGTATGCAAAGGATTCTGGGTAACATAAACTGGTCGGAGCCCCACAAGTCACCCCATCTTGGATTCCCCTAGGTCTCTAGTTTTCAGAAATGCACAGGTTTGGTAGGTTTCCTTAGGTGCCGGCTGAGCTAGAGGCCAAAATCTACAGGTAGGCACTACGCAAAAAACACCTCTGTTTTCTTTCAAAAATTTGGATGTGTCCACGTTGCGCTTTAGGGCGTTTCCTGTTGCGGGCGCTAGGCCTACCCACACAAGTGAGGTATCATTTTTATCGGGAGACTTGGGGGAACGCTGGGTGGAAGGAAATTTGTGGCTCCTCTCAGATTCCAGAACTTTCTGCCACAGAAATGTGAGGAACATGTGTTTTTTTAGCCAAATGTTGAGGTTTGCAAAGGATTCTGGGTAACAGAACCTGGTCCGAGCCCCACTAGTCACCCCCTTTGGATTCCCCTTGGTCTCTAGTTTTGAGAAATGCACAGGGTTGGTATGTTTCCCTAGGTGCCGGCTCAGCTAGAGGCCAAAATCTACAGGTAGGCACTTCGCAAAAAACACCTCTGTTTTCTTTCAAAAAATTGGATGTGTCCACGTTGCGCTTTGGGGCGTTTCCTGTCACGGGCACTAGGCCTACCCACACAAGTGAGGTATCATTTTTATTGGGAGACTTGGGGGAACGCTGGGTGGAAGGAAATTTGTGGCTCCTCTCAGATTCCAGAACTTTCTGCACAGAAATGTGAGGAACATGTGTTTCTTTAGCCAAATTTTGAGGTTTGCAAAGGATTCTGGGTAACAGAACCTGGTCCGGGCCCCACAACTCACCCCATCTTTGATTCCCCTAGGTCTCTAGTTTTCAGAAATGCACAGGTTTGGTAGGTTTCCCTAGGTGCCGGCTGAGCTAGAGGCCAAAATCTACAGGTAGGCACTACGCAAAAAACACCTCTGTTTTCTTTCAAAAATTTGGATGTGTCCACGTTGCGCTTTAGGGCGTTTCCTGTTGCGGGCGCTAGGCCTACCCACACAAGTGAGGTATCATTTTTATCGGGAGACTTGGGGGAACGGTGGGTGGAAGGAAATTTGTGGCTCCTCTCAAATTTCCAGAACTTTCTGCCACAGAAATCTGAGGAACATGTGTTTTTTTAGCCAAATTGTGAGGTTTGCAAAGGATTCTGTGTAACAGAACCTGGTCCGAGCCCCACTAGTCACCCCCTTTGGATTCCCCTTGGTCTCTAGTTTTGGGAAATGCACAGGGTTGGTATGTTTCCCTAGGTGCCGGCTCAGCTAGAGGTCAAAATCTACAGGTAGGCACTTCGCAAAAAACACCTCTGTTTTCTTTCAAAAAATTGGATGTGTCCACGTTGTGCTTTGGGGCGTTTCCTGTCACGGGCACTAGGCCTACCCACACAAGTGAGGTATCATTTTTATTGGGAGACTTGGGGGAACGCTGGGTGGAAGGAAATTTGTGGCTCCTGTCAGATTCCAGAACTTTCTGCCATAGAAATGTGAGGAACATGTGTTTTTTTAGCCAAATTTTGAGGTTTGCAAGGATTCTGGGTAACAGAACCTGGTCCGAGCCCCACAACTCACCCCATCGTGGATTCCCCTAGGTCTCTAATTTTCAGAGATGCACAGGTTTGGTAGGTTTCCCTAGGTGCCGGCTGAGCTAGAGGCCAAAATCTACAGGTAGGCACTTTGCAAAAAACACCTCTGTTTTCTTTCAAAAATTTGGATGTGTCCACGTTGCGCTTTGGGGCGTTTTGCGCTTTGGGGCGTTTCCTGTCGCGTGCGCTAGGCATACCCACACAAGTGAGGTATCATTTTTATTGGGAGACTTGGGGGAAGGCTGGGTGGAAGGAGATTTGTGGCTCCTCTCAGATTCCAGAACTTTCTGCCACAGAAATGTGAGGAACATGTGTTTTTTTAGCCAAATTTTGAGGTTTGCAAAGGATTCTGGGTAACAGAACCTGGTGCGAGCCCCACAAGTCACCCCATCTTGGATTCCCCTAGGTCTCTAGTTTTCAGAAATGCACAGGTTTGGTAGGTTTCCCTAGGTGCCGGCTGAGCTAGAGGCCAAAATCTACAGGTAGGCACTTCGCAAAAAACACCTATGTTTTCTTTCAAAAATTTGGATGTGTCACGTTGCGCTTTGGGGCGTTTCCTGTCGTGGGCGCTAGGCCTACCCACACAAGTGAGGTATCATTTTTATCGGGAGACTTGGGGGAACGCTGGGTGGAAGGAAATTTGTGGCTCCTCTCAGATTCCAGAACTTTCTGCCACAGAAATGTGAGGAACATGTGTTTTTTTAGCCACATTTTGCGGTTTGCAAAGGATTCTGGGTAACAGAACCTGGTCGGAGCCCCACAAGTCACCCCATCTTGGATTCCCCTAGGTCTCTAGTTTTCAGAAATGCACAGGATTGGTAGGTTTCCTTAGGTGCCGGCTGAGCTAGAGGCCAAAATCTACAGGTAGGCACTACGCAAAAAACACCTCTGTTTTCTTTCAAAAATTTGGATGTGTCCACGTTGCGCTTTAGGGCGTTTCCTGTTGCGGGTGCTAGGCCTACCCACACAAGTGAGGTATCATTTTTATCGGGAGACTTGGGGGAACGCTGGGTGGAAGGAAATTTGTGTCTCCTCTCAGATTCCAGAACTTTCTGCCACAGAAATGTGAGGAACATGTGTTTTTTTAGCCAAATGTTGAGGTTTGCAAAGGATTCTGGGTAACAGAACCTGGTCCGAGCCCCACTAGTCACCCCCTTTGGATTCCCCTTGGTCTCTAGTTTTGAGAAATGCACAGGGTTGGTATGTTTCCCTAGGTGCCGGCTCAGCTAGAGGCCAAAATCTACAGGTAGGCACTTCTCAAAAAACACCTCTGTTTTCTTTCAAAAAATTGGATGTGCTCACGTTGCGCTTTGGGGCGTTTCCTGTCACGGGCACTAGGCCTACCCACACAAGTGAGGTATCCTTTTTATTGGGAGACTTGGGGGAACGCTGGGTGGAAGGAAATTTGTGGCTCCTCTCAGATTCCAGAACTTTCTGCCATAGAAATGTGAGGAACATGTGTTTTTTAAGCCAAATTTTGAGGTTTGCAAAGGATTCTGGGTAACAGAACCTGGTCCGTGCCCCACAACTCACCCCATCGTGGATTCCCCTAGGTCTCTAATTTTCAGAAATGCACAGATTTGGTAGGTTTCCCTAGGTGCCGGCTGAGCTAGAGGCCAAAATCTACAGGTAGGCACTTTGCAAAAAACACCTCTGTTTTCTTTCAAAAATTTGGATGTGTCCACGTTGCGCTTTGGGGCGTTTCCTGTCGCGTGCGCTAGGCCTACCCACACAAGTGAGGTATCATTTTTATTGGGAGACTTGGGGGAAAGCTGGGTGGAAGGAAATGTGTGGCTCCTCTCAGATTCCAGAACTTTCTGCCACAGAAATGTGAGGAACATGTGTTTTTTTAGCCAAATTTTGAGGTTTGCAAAGGATTCTGGGTAACAGAACCTGGTCCGATCCCCACAACTCACCCCATCTTTGATTCCCCTAGGTCTCTAGTTTTCAGAAATGCACAGGTTTGGTAGGTTTCCCTAGGTGCCGGCTGAGCTAGAGGCCAAAATCTACAGGTAGGCACTACGCAAAAAACACCTCTGTTTTCTTTCAAAAATTTGGATGTGTCCACGTTGCGCTTTGGGGCGTTTCCTGTCACGGGCACTAGGCCTACCCACACAAGTGAGGTATCATTTTTATTGGGAGACTTGGGGGAAGGCTGGGTGGAAGGAAATTTGTGGCTCCTCTCAGATTCCAGAACTTTCTGCCACAGAAATGTGAGGAACATGTGTTTTTTTAGCCAAATTTTGAGGTTTGCAAAGGATTCTGGGTAACAGAACCTGGTGCGAGCCCCACAAGTCACCCCATCTTGGATTCCCCTAGGTCTCTAGTTTTCAGAAATGCACAGGTTTGGTAGGTTTCCCTAGGTGCCGGCTGAGCTAGAGGCTAAAAATCTACAGGTTGGCACTTCGCAAAAAACACCTCTGTTTTCTTTCAAAAAATTGGATGTGTCCACGTTGCGCTTTGGGGCGTTTCCTGTCGCGGGCGCTAGGCCTACCCACACAAGTGAGGTATCATTTTTATCGGGAGACTTGGGGGAACGCTGGCTTTAAGGAAATTTGTGGCTCCTCTCAGCTTCCAGAACTTTCTGCACAGAAATGTGAGGAACATGTGTTTCTTTAGCCAAATTTTGAGGTTTGCAAAGGATTCTTGGTAACAGAACCTGGTCCGAGCCCCACAACTCACCCCATCTTTGATTCCCCTAGGTCTCTAGTTTTCAGAAATGCACAGGTTTGGTAGGTTTCCCTAGGTGCCGGCTGAGCTAGAGGCCAAAATCTACAGGTAGGCACTACGCAAAAAACACCTCTGTTTTCTTTCAAAAATTTGGATGTGTCCACGTTGCGCTTTAGGGCGTTTCCTGTTGCGCGCGCTAGGCCTACCCACACAAGTGAGGTATCATTTTTATCGGGAGACTTGGGGGAACGCTGGGTGGAAGGAAATTTGTGGCTCCTCTCAGATTCCAGAACTTTCTGCCACAGAAATGTGAGGAACATGTGTTTTTTTAGCCAAATTTTGAGGTTTGCAAAGGATTCTGTGTAACAGAACCTGGTCCGAGCCCCACTAGTCACCCCCTTTGGATTCCCCTTGGTCTCTAGTTTTGAGAAATGCACAGGGTTGGTATGTTTCCCTAGGTGCCGGCTCAGCTAGAGGCCAAAATCTACAGGTAGGCACTTCGCAAAAAACACCTCTGTTTTCTTTCAAAAAATTGGATGTGTCCACGTTGCGCTTTGGGGCATTTCCTGTCACGGGCACTAGGCCTACCCACACAAGTGAGGTATCATTTTTATTGGGAGCCTTGGGGGAACGCTGGGTGGAAGGAAATTTGTGGCTCCTCTCAGATTCCAGAACTTTCTGCCATAGAAATGTGAGGAACATGTGTTTTTTTAGCCAAATTTTGAGGTTTGCAAAGGATTCTGGGTAACAGAACCTGGTCCGAGCCCCACAACTCACCCCATCGTGGATTCCTCTAGGTCTTTAATTTTCAGAAATGCACAGGTTTGGTAGGTTTCCCTAGGTGCCGGCTAAGCTAGAGGCCAAAATCTACAGGTAGGCACTTTGCAAAAAACACCTCTGTTTTCTTTCAAAAATTTGGATGTGTCCACGTTGCGCTTTGGGGCGTTTCCTGTCGCGTGCGCTAGGCCTACCCACACAAGTGAGGTATCATTTTTATTGGGAGACTTGGGGGAAAGCTGGGTGGAAGGAAATGTGTGGCTCCTCTCAGATTCCAGAACTTTCTGCCACAGAAATGTGAGGAACATGTGTTTTTTTAGCCAAATTTTGAGGTTTGCAAAGGATTCTGGGTAACAGAACCTGGTCCGATCCCCACAACTCACCCCATCTTTGATTCCCCTAGGTCTCTAGTTTTCAGAAATGCACAGGTTTGGTAGGTTTCCCTAGGTGCCGGCTGAGCTAGAGGCCAAAATCTACAGGTAGGCACTACGCAAAAAACACCTCTGTTTTCTTTCAAAAATTTGGATGTGTCCACGTTGCGCTTTGGGGCGTTTCCTGTCACGGGCACTAGGCCTACCCACACAAGTGAGGTATCATTTTTATTGGGAGACTTGGGGGAAGGCTGGGTGGAAGGAAATTTGTGGCTCCTCTCAGATTCCAGAACTTTCTGCCACAGAAATGTGAGGAACATGTGTTTTTTTAGCCAAATTTTGAGGTTTGCAAAGGATTCTGGGTAACAGAACCTGGTGCGAGCCCCACAAGTCACCCCATCTTGGATTCCCCTAGGTCTCTAGTTTTCAGAAATGCACAGGTTTGGTAGGTTTCCCTAGGTGCCGGCTGAGCTAGAGGCTAAAAATCTACAGGTTGGCACTTCGCAAAAAACACCTCTGTTTTCTTTCAAAAAATTGGATGTGTCCACGTTGCGCTTTGGGGCGTTTCCTGTCGCGGGCGCTAGGCCTACCCACACAAGTGAGGTATCATTTTTATCGGGAGACTTGGGGGAACGCTGGCTTTAAGGAAATTTGTGGCTCCTCTCAGCTTCCAGAACTTTCTGCACAGAAATGTGAGGAACATGTGTTTCTTTAGCCAAATTTTGAGGTTTGCAAAGGATTCTTGGTAACAGAACCTGGTCCGAGCCCCACAACTCACCCCATCTTTGATTCCCCTAGGTCTCTAGTTTTCAGAAATGCACAGGTTTGGTAGGTTTCCCTAGGTGCCGGCTGAGCTAGAGGCCAAAATCTACAGGTAGGCACTACGCAAAAAACACCTCTGTTTTCTTTCAAAAATTTGGATGTGTCCACGTTGCGCTTTAGGGCGTTTCCTGTTGCGCGCGCTAGGCCTACCCACACAAGTGAGGTATCATTTTTATCGGGAGACTTGGGGGAACGCTGGGTGGAAGGAAATTTGTGGCTCCTCTCAGATTCCAGAACTTTCTGCCACAGAAATGTGAGGAACATGTGTTTTTTTAGCCAAATTTTGAGGTTTGCAAAGGATTCTGTGTAACAGAACCTGGTCCGAGCCCCACTAGTCACCCCCTTTGGATTCCCCTTGGTCTCTAGTTTTGAGAAATGCACAGGGTTGGTATGTTTCCCTAGGTGCCGGTTCAGCTAGAGGCCAAAATCTACAGGTAGGCACTTCGCAAAAAACACCTCTGTTTTCTTTCAAAAAATTGGATGTGTCCACGTTGCGCTTTGGGGCATTTCCTGTCACGGGCACTAGGCCTACCCACACAAGTGAGGTATCATTTTTATTGGGAGCCTTGGGGGAACGCTGGGTGGAAGGAAATTTGTGGCTCCTCTCAGATTCCAGAACTTTCTGCCATAGAAATGTGAGGAACATGTGTTTTTTTAGCCAAATTTTGAGGTTTGCAAAGGATTCTGGGTAACAGAACCTGGTCCGAGCCCCACAACTCACCCCATCGTGGATTCCTCTAGGTCTTTAATTTTCAGAAATGCACAGGTTTGGTAGGTTTCCCTAGGTGCCGGCTAAGTTAGAGGCCAAAATCTACAGGTAGGCACTTTGCAAAAAACACCTCTGTTTTCTTTCAAAAATTTGGATGTGTCCACGTTGCGCTTTGGGGCGTTTCCTGTCGCGGGCGCTAGGCCTACCCACACAAGTGAGGTATCATTTTTATCGGGAGACTTGGGGGAACGCTGGCTTTAAGGAAATTTGTGGCTCCTCTCAGCTTCCAGAACTTTCTGCCACAGAAATGTGAGGAACATGTGTTTCTTTTGCCAAATTTTGAGGTTTGCAAAGGATTCTGGGTAACAGAACCTGGTCCGAGCCCCACAACTCACCCCATCTTTGATTCCCCTAGGTCTCTAGTTTTCAGAAATGCACAGGTTTGGTAGGTTTCCCTAGGTGCCGGCTGAGCTAGAGGCCAAAATCTACAGGTAGGCACTACGCAAATAACACCTCTGTTTTCTTTCAAAAATAAGGATGTGTCCACGTTGCGCTTTGGGGCGTTTCCTGTCACGGGCACTAGGCCTACCCACACAAGTGAGGTATCATTTTTATTGGGAGACTTGGGGGAAGGCTGGGTGGAAGGAAATTTGTGGCTCCTCTCAGATTCCAGAACTTTCTGCCACAGAAATGTGAGGAACATGTGTTTTTTTAGCCAAATTTTGAGGTTTGCAAAGGATTCTGGGTAACAGAACCTGGTGCGAGCCCCACAAGTCACCCCATCTTGGATTCCCCTAGGTCTCTAGTTTTCAGAAATGCACAGGTTTGGTAGGTTTCCCTAGGTGCCGGCTGAGCTAGAGGCTAAAAATCTACAGGTAGGCACTACGCAAAAAACACCTCTGTTTTCTTTCAAAAAATTGGATGTGTCCACGTTGCGCTTTGGGGCGTTTCCTGTCGCGGGCGCTAGGCCTACCCACACAAGTGAGGTAAAATTTTTATCGGGAGACTTGGGGGAACGCTGGCTTTAAGGAAATTTGTGGCTCCTCTCAGCTTCCAGAACTTTCTGCACAGAAATGTGAGGAACATGTGTTTCTTTAGCCAAATTTTGAGGTTTGCAAAGGATTCTGGGTAACAGAACCTGGTCCGAGCCCCACAACTCACCCCATCTTTGATTCCCCTAGGTCTCTAGTTTTCAGAAATGCACAGGTTTGGTAGGTTTCCCTAGGTGCCGGCTGAGCTAGAGGCCAAAATCTACAGGTAGGCACTACGCAAAAAACACCTCTGTTTTCTTTCAAAAATTTGGATGTGTCCACGTTGCGCTTTAGGGCGTTTCCTGTTGCGCGCGCTAGGCCTACCCACACAAGTGAGGTATCATTTTTATCGGGAGACTTGGGGGAATGCTGGGTGGAAGGAAATTTGTGGCTCCTCTCAGATTCCAGAACTTTCTGCCACAGAAATGTGAGGAACATGTGTTTTTTTAGCCAAATTTTGAGGTTTGCAAAGGATTCTGTGTAACAGAACCTGGTCCGAGCCCCACTAGTCACCCCCTTTGGATTCCCCTTGGTCTCTAGTTTTGAGAAATGCACAGGGTTGGTATGTTTCCCTAGGTGCCGGCTCAGCTAGAGGCCAAAATCTACAGGTAGGCACTTCGCAAAAAACACCTCTGTTTTCTTTCAAAAAATTGGATGTGTCCACGTTGCGCTTTGGGGCATTTCCTGTCACGGGCACTAGGCCTACCCACACAAGTGAGGTATCATTTTTATTGGGAGACTTGGGGGAACGCTGGGTGGAAGGAAATTTGTGGCTCCTCTCAGATTCCAGAACTTTCTGCCATAGAAATGTGAGGAACATGTGTTTTTTTAGCCAAATTTTGAGGTTTGCAAAGGATTCTGGGTAACAGAACCTGGTCCGAGCCCCACAACTCACCCCATCGTGGATTCCTCTAGGTCTCTAATTTTCAGAAATGCACAGGTTTGGTAGGTTTCCCTAGGTGCCGGCTGAGCTAGAGGCCAAAATCTACAGGTAGGCACTTTGCAAAAAACACCTCTGTTTTCTTTCAAAAATTTGGATGTGTCCACGTTGCGCTTTGGGGCGTTTCCTGTCGCGGGCGCTAGGCCTACCCACACAAGTGAGGTATCATTTTTATCGGGAGACTTGGGGGAACGCTGGCTTAAAGGAAATTTGTGGCTCCTCTCAGCTTCCAGAACTTTCTGCCACAGAAATGTGAGGAACATGTGTTTCTTTTGCCAAATTTTGAGGTTTGCAAAGGATTCTGGGTAACAGAACCTGGTCCGAGCCCCACAACTCACCCCATCTTTGATTCCCCTAGGTCTCTAGTTTTCAGAAATGCACAGGTTTGGTAGGTTTCCCTAGGTGCCGGCTGAGCTAGAGGCCAAAATCTACAGGTAGGCACTACGCAAAAAACACCTCTGTTTTCTTTCAAAAATTTGGATGTGTCCACGTTGCGCTTTAGGGCGTTTCCTGTTGCGGGCGCTAGACCTACCCACACAAGTGAGGTATCATTTTTATCGGGAGACTTGGGGGAACGCTGGGTGGAAGGAAATTTGTGGCTCCTCTCAGATTCCAGAACTTTCTGCCACAGAAATGTGAGGAACATGTGTTTTTTTAGCCAAATTTTGAGGTTTGCAAAGGATTCTGGGTAACAGAACCTGGTCCGAGCCCCACAACTCACCCCATCTTTGATTCCCCTAGGTCTCTAGTTTTCAGAAATGCACAGGTTTGGTAGGTTTCCCTAGGTGCCGGCTGAGCTAGAGGCCAAAATCTACAGGTAGGCACTACGCAAAAAACACCTCTGTTTTCTTTCAAAAATTTGGATGTGTCCACGTTGCGCTTTAGGGCGTTTCCTGTTGCGGGCGCTAGGCCTACCCACACAAGTGAGGTATCATTTTTATCGGGAGACTTGGGGGAACGCTGGGTGGAAGGAAATTTGTGGCTCCTCTCAGATTCCAGAACTTTCTGCCACAGAAATGTGAGGAACATGTTTTTTTTTAGCCAAATTTTGATGTTTGCAAAGGATTCTGTGTAACAGAACCTGGTCCGAGCCCCACTAGTCACCCCCTTTGGATTCCCCTTGGTCTCTAGTTTTGATAAATGCACAGGGTTGGTATGTTTCCCTAGCTGCCGGCTCAGCTAGAGGCCAAAATCTACAGGTAGGCACTTCGCAAAAAACACCTCTGTTTTCTTTCAAAAAATTGGATGTGTCCACGTTGCGCTTTGGGGCGTTTCCTGTCACGGGCACTAGGCCTACCCACACAAGTGAGGTATCATTTTTATTGGGAGACTTGGGGGAACGCTGGGTGGAAGGAAATTTGTGGCTCCTCTCAGATTCCAGAACTTTCTGCCATAGAAATGTGAGGAACATGTGTTTTTTTAGCCAAAATTTGAGGTTTGCAAAGGATTCTGGGTAACAGAACCTGGTCCGAGCCCCACAACTCACCCCATCGTGGATTCCCCTAGGTCTCTAATTTTCAGAAATGCACAGGTTTGGTAGGTTTCCCTAGGTGCCGGCTGAGCTAGAGGCCAAAATCTAGAGGTAGGCACTTTACAAAAAACACCTCTGTTTTCTTTCAAAAATTTGGATGTGTCCACGTTGCGCTTTGGGGCGTTTCCTGTCGCGTGCGCTAGGCCTACCCACACAAGTGAGGTATCATTTTTATCGGGAGACTTGGGGGAAAGCTGGGTGGAAGGAAATTTGTGGCTCCTCTCAGATTCCAGAACTTTCTGCCACAGAAATGTGAGGAACATGTGTTTTTTTAGCCACATTTTGCGGTTTGCAAAGGATTCTGGGTAACAGAACCTGGTCGGAGCCCCACAAGTCACCCCATCTTGGATTCCCCTAGGTCTCTAGTTTTCAGAAATGCACAGGTTTGGTAGGTTTCCTTAGGTGCCGGCTGAGCTAGAGGCCAAAATCTACAGGTAGGCACTACGCAAAAAACACCTCTGTTTTCTTTCAAAAATTTGGATGTGTCCACGTTGCGCTTTAGGGCGTTTCCTGTTGCGGGCGCTAGGCCTACCCACACAAGTGAGGTATCATTTTTATCGGGAGACTTGGGGGAACGCTGGGTGGAAGGAAATTTGTGGCTCCTCTCAGATTCCAGAACTTTCTGCCACAGAAATGTGAGGAACATGTGTTTTTTTAGCCAAATTTTGAGGTTTGCAAAGGATTCTGGGTAACAGAACCTGGTCCGAGCCCCACTAGTCACCCCCTTTGGATTCCCCTTGGTCTCTAGTTTTGAGAAATGCACAGGGTTGGTATGTTTCCCTAGGTGCCGGCTCAGCTAGAGGCCAAAATCTACAGGTAGGCACTTCGCAAAAAACACCTCTGTTTTCTTTCAAAAAATTGGATGTGTCCACGTTGCGCTTTGGGGCGTTTCCTGTCACGGGCACTAGGCCTACCCACACAAGTGAGGTATCATTTTTATTGGGAGACTTGGGGGAACGCTGGGTGGAAGGAAATTTGTGGCTCCTCTCAGATTCCAGAACTTTCTGCACAGAAATGTGAGGAACATGTGTTTCTTTAGCCAAATTTTGAGGTTTGCAAAGGATTCTGGGTAACAGAACCTGGTCCAAGCCCCACAACTCACCCCATCTTTGATTCCCCTAGGTCTCTAGTTTTCAGAAATGCACAGGTTTGGTAGGTTTCCCTAGGTGCCGGCTGAGCTAGAGGCCAAAATCTACAGGTAGGCACTACGCAAAAAACACCTCTGTTTTCTTTCAAAAATTTGGATGTGTCCACGTTGCGCTTTGGGGCGTTTCCTGTCGCTTGCACTAGGCCTACCCACACAAGTGAGGTATCATTTTTATTGGGAGACTTGGGGGAAGGCTGGGTGGAAGGAAATTTGTGGCTCCTCTCAGATTCCAGAACTTTCTGCCACAGAAATGTGAGGAACATGTGTTTTTTTAGCCAAATTTTGAGGTTTGCAAAGGATTCTGGGTAACAGAACCTGGTGCGAGCCCCACAAGTCACCCCATCTTGGATTCCCCTAGGTCTCTAGTTTTCAGAAATGCACAGGTTTGGTAGGTTTCCCTAGGTGCCGGCTGAGCTAGAGGCCAAAATCTACAGATAGGCACTTCGCAAAAAACACCTATGTTTTCTTTCAAAAATTTGGATGTGTCCACGTTGCGCTTTGGGGCGTTTCCTGTCGTGGGCGCTAGGCCTACCCACACAAGTGAGGTATCATTTTTATCGGGAGACTTGGGGGAACGCTGGGTGGAAGGAAATTTGTGGCTCCTCTCAGATTCCAGAACTTTCTGCCACAGAAATGTGAGGAACATGTGTTTTTTTAGTCACATTTTGCGGTTTGCAAAGGATTCTGGGTAACAGAACCTGGTCGGAGCCCCACAAGTCACCCCATCTTGGATTCCCCTAGGTCTCTAGTTTTCAGAAATGCACAGGGTTGGTATGTTTCCCTAGGTGCCGGCTCAGCTAGAGGCCAAAATCTACAGGTAGGCACTTCGCAAAAAACACCTCTGTTTTCTTTCAAAAAATTGGATGTGTCCACGTTGCGCTTTGGGGCGTTTCCTGTCACGGGCACTAGGCCTACCCACACAAGTGAGGTATCATTTTTATTGGGAGACTTGGGGGAACGCTGGGTGGAAGGAAATTTGTGGCTCCTCTCAGATTCCAGAACTTTCTGCCATAAAAATGTGAGGAAAATGTTTTTTTTAGCCAAATTTTGAGGTTTGCAAAGGATTCCTGGTAACAGAACCTGGTCCGAGCCCCACAACTCACCCCATCGTGGATTCCCCTAGGTCTCTAATTTTCAGAAATGCACAGGTTTGGTAGGTTTCCCTAGGTGCCGGGTGAGCTATAGGCCAAAATCTACAGGTAGGCACTTTGCAAAAAACACCTCTGTTTTCTTTCAAAAATTTGGATGTGTCCACGTTGCGCTTTGGGGCGTTTCCTGTCGCGTGCGCTAGGCCTACCCACACAAGTAAGGTATCATTTTTATTGGGAGACTTGGGGGAACGCTGGGTGGAAGGAAATGTGTGGCTCCTCTCAGATTCCAGAACTTTCTGCCACAGAAATGTGAGGAACATGTGTTTTTTTATCCAAATTTTGAGGTTTGCAAAGGATTCTGGGTAACAGAACCTGGTCCGATCCCCACAACTCACCCCATCTTTGATTCCCCTAGGTCTCTAGTTTTCAGAAATGCACAGGTTTGGTAGGTTTCCCTAGGTGCCGGCTGAGCTAGAGGCCAAAATCTACAGGTAGGCACTACGCAAAAAACACCTCTGTTTTCTTTCAAAAATTTGGATGTGTCCACGTAGCGCTTTAGGGCGTTTCCTGTCACGGGCACTAGGCCTACCCACACAAGTGAGGTATCATTTTTATTGGGAGACTTGGGGGAAGGCTGGGTGGAAGGAAATTTGTGGCTCCTCTCAGATTCCAGAACTTTCTGCCACAGAAATGTGAGGAACATGTGTTTTTTTAGCCAAATGTTGAGGTTTGCAAAGGATTCTGGGTAACAGAACCTGGTCCGAGCCCACTAGTCACCCCCTTTGGATTCCCCTTGGTCTCTAGTTTTGAGAAATGCACAGGGTTGGTATGTTTCCCTAGGTGCCGGCTCAGCTAGAGGCCAAAATCTACAGGTAGGCACTTCGCAAAAAACACCTCTGTTTTCTTTCAAAAAATTGGATGTGCTCACGTTGCGCTTTGGGGCGTTTCCTGTCACGGGCACTAGGCCTACCCACACAAGTGAGGTATCATTTTTATTGGGAGACTTGGGGGAACGCTGGGTGGAAGGAAATTTGTGGCTCCTCTCAGATTCCAGAACTTTCTGCCACAGAAATGTGAGGAACATGTGTTTTTTTAGCCAAATTTTGAGGTTTGCAAAGGATTCTGTGTAACAGAACCTGGTCCGAGCCCCACTAGTCACCCCCTTTGGATTCCCCTTCGTCTCTAGTTTTGAGAAATGCACAGGGTTGGTATGTTTCCCTAGGTGCCGGCTCAGCTAGAGGCCAAAATCTACAGGTAGGCACTTCGCAAAAAACACCTCTGTTTTCTTTCAAAAAATTGGATGTGTCCACGTTGCGCTTTGGGGCATTTCCTGTCAAGGGCACTAGGCCTACCCACACAAGTGAGGTATCATTTTTATTGGGAGACTTGGGGGAACGCTGGGTGGAAGGAAATTTGTGGCTCCTCTCAGATTCCAGAACTTTCTGCCATAGAAATGTGAGGAACATGTGCTTTTTTAGCCAAATTTTGAGGTTTGCAAAGGATTCTGGGTAACAGAACCTGGTCCGAGCCCCACAACTCACCCCATCGTGGATTCCCCTAGGTCTCTAATTTTCAGAAATGCACAGGTTTGGTAGGTTTCCCTAGGTGCCGGCTGAGCTAGAGGCCAAAATCTACAGGTAGGCACTTTGCAAAAAACACCTCTGTTTTCTTTCAAAAATTTGGATGTGTCCACGTTGCGCTTTGGGGCGTTTCCTGTCGCGGGCGCTAGGCCTACCCACACAAGTGAGGTATCATTTTTATCGGGAGACTTGGGGGAACGCTGGCTTTAAGGAAATTTGTGGCTCCTCTCAGATTCCAGAACTTTCTGCACAGAAATGTGAGGAACATGTGTTTCTTTAGCCAAATTTTGAGGTTTGCAAACGATTCTGGGTAACAGAACCTGGTCCGAGCCCCACAACTCACCCCATCTTTGATTCCCCTAGGTCTCTAGTTTTCAGAAATGCACAGGTTTGGTAGGTTTCCCTAGGTGCCGGCTGAGCTAGAGGCCAAAATCTACAGGTAGGCACTACGCAAAAAACACCTCTGTTTTCTTTCAAAAATTTGGATGTGTCCACGTTGCGCTTTGGGGCGTTTCCTGTCGCTTGCACTAGGCCTACCCACACAAGTGAGGTATCATTTTTATTGGGAGACTTGGGGGAAGGCTGGGTGGAAGGAAATTTGTGGCTCCTCTCAGATTCCAGAACTTTCTGCCACAGAAATGTGAGGAACATGTGTTTTTTTAGCCAAATTTTGAGGTTTGCAAAGGATTCTGGGTAACAGAACCTGGTGCGAGCCCCACAAGTCACCCCATCTTGGATTCCCCTAGGTCTCTAGTTTTCAGAAATGCACAGGTTTGGTAGGTTTCCCTAGGTGCCGGCTGAGCTAGAGGCCAAAATCTACAGATAGGCACTTCGCAAAAAACACCTATGTTTTCTTTCAAAAATTTGGATGTGTCCACGTTGCGCTTTGGGGCGTTTCCTGTCGTGGGCGCTAGGCCTACCCACACAAGTGAGGTATCATTTTTATCGGGAGACTTGGGGGAACGCTGGGTGGAAGGAAATTTGTGGCTCCTCTCAGATTCCAGAACTTTCTGCCACAGAAATGTGAGGAACATGTGTTTTTTTAGTCACATTTTGCGGTTTGCAAAGGATTCTGGGTAACAGAACCTGGTCGGAGCCCCACAAGTCACCCCATCTTGGATTCCCCTAGGTCTCTAGTTTTCAGAAATGCACAGGGTTGGTATGTTTCCCTAGGTGCCGGCTCAGCTAGAGGCCAAAATCTACAGGTAGGCACTTCGCAAAAAACACCTCTGTTTTCTTTCAAAAAATTGGATGTGTCCACGTTGCGCTTTGGGGCGTTTCCTGTCACGGGCACTAGGCCTACCCACACAAGTGAGGTATCATTTTTATTGGGAGACTTGGGGGAACGCTGGGTGGAAGGAAATTTGTGGCTCCTCTCAGATTCCAGAACTTTCTGCCATAAAAATGTGAGGAAAATGTTTTTTTTAGCCAAATTTTGAGGTTTGCAAAGGATTCCTGGTAACAGAACCTGGTCCGAGCCCCACAACTCACCCCATCGTGGATTCCCCTAGGTCTCTAATTTTCAGAAATGCACAGGTTTGGTAGGTTTCCCTAGGTGCCGGGTGAGCTATAGGCCAAAATCTACAGGTAGGCACTTTGCAAAAAACACCTCTGTTTTCTTTCAAAAATTTGGATGTGTCCACGTTGCGCTTTGGGGCGTTTCCTGTCGCGTGCGCTAGGCCTACCCACACAAGTAAGGTATCATTTTTATTGGGAGACTTGGGGGAACGCTGGGTGGAAGGAAATGTGTGGCTCCTCTCAGATTCCAGAACTTTCTGCCACAGAAATGTGAGGAACATGTGTTTTTTTATCCAAATTTTGAGGTTTGCAAAGGATTCTGGGTAACAGAACCTGGTCCGATCCCCACAACTCACCCCATCTTTGATTCCCCTAGGTCTCTAGTTTTCAGAAATGCACAGGTTTGGTAGGTTTCCCTAGGTGCCGGCTGAGCTAGAGGCCAAAATCTACAGGTAGGCACTACGCAAAAAACACCTCTGTTTTCTTTCAAAAATTTGGATGTGTCCACGTAGCGCTTTAGGGCGTTTCCTGTCACGGGCACTAGGCCTACCCACACAAGTGAGGTATCATTTTTATTGGGAGACTTGGGGGAAGGCTGGGTGGAAGGAAATTTGTGGCTCCTCTCAGATTCCAGAACTTTCTGCCACAGAAATGTGAGGAACATGTGTTTTTTTAGCCAAATGTTGAGGTTTGCAAAGGATTCTGGGTAACAGAACCTGGTCCGAGCCCCACTAGTCACCCCCTTTGGATTCCCCTTGGTCTCTAGTTTTGAGAAATGCACAGGGTTGGTATGTTTCCCTAGGTGCCGGCTCAGCTAGAGGCCAAAATCTACAGGTAGGCACTTCGCAAAAAACACCTCTGTTTTCTTTAAAAAAATTGGATGTGCTCACGTTGCGCTTTGGGGCGTTTCCTGTCACGGGCACTAGGCCTACCCACACAAGTGAGGTATCATTTTTATTGGGAGACTTGGGGGAACGCTGGGTGGAAGGAAATTTGTGGCTCCTCTCAGATTCCAGAACTTTCTGCCACAGAAATGTGAGGAACATGTGTTTTTTTAGCCAAATTTTGAGGTTTGCAAAGGATTCTGTGTAACAGAACCTGGTCCGAGCCCCACTAGTCACCCCCTTTGGATTCCCCTTCGTCTCTAGTTTTGAGAAATGCACAGGGTTGGTATGTTTCCCTAGGTGCCGGCTCAGCTAGAGGCCAAAATCTACAGGTAGGCACTTCGCAAAAAACACCTCTGTTTTCTTTCAAAAAATTGGATGTGTCCACGTTGCGCTTTGGGGCATTTCCTGTCAAGGGCACTAGGCCTACCCACACAAGTGAGGTATCATTTTTATTGGGAGACTTGGGGGAACGCTGGGTGGAAGGAAATTTGTGGCTCCTCTCAGATTCCAGAACTTTCTGCCATAGAAATGTGAGGAACATGTGCTTTTTTAGCCAAATTTTGAGGTTTGCAAAGGATTCTGGGTAACAGAACCTGGTCCGAGCCCCACAACTCACCCCATCGTGGATTCCCCTAGGTCTCTAATTTTCAGAAATGCACAGGTTTGGTAGGTTTCCCTAGGTGCCGGCTGAGCTAGAGGCCAAAATCTACAGGTAGGCACTTTGCAAAAAACACCTCTGTTTTCTTTCAAAAATTTGGATGTGTCCACGTTGCGCTTTGGGGCGTTTCCTGTCGCGGGCGCTAGGCCTACCCACACAAGTGAGGTATCATTTTTATCGGGAGACTTGGGGGAACGCTGGCTTTAAGGAAATTTGTGGCTCCTCTCAGATTCCAGAACTTTCTGCACAGAAATGTGAGGAACATGTGTTTCTTTAGCCAAATTTTGAGGTTTGCAAACGATTCTGGGTAACAGAACCTGGTCCGAGCCCCACAACTCACCCCATCTTTGATTCCCCTAGGTCTCTAGTTTTCAGAAATGCACAGGTTTGGTAGGTTTCCCTAGGTGCCGGCTGAGCTAGAGGCCAAAATCTACAGGTAGGCACTACGCAAAAAACACCTCTGTTTTCTTTCAAAAATTTGGATGTGTCCACGTTGCGCTTTGGGGCGTTTCCTGTCACGGGCACTAGGCCTACCCACACAAGTGAGGTATCATTTTTATTGGGAGACTTGGGGGAAGGCTGGGTGGAAGGAAATTTGTGGCTCCTCTCAGATTCCAGAACTTTCTGCCACAGAAATGTGAGGAACATGTGTTTTTTTAGCCAAATTTTGAGGTTTGCAAAGGATTCTGGGTAACAGAACCTGGTGCGAGCCCCACAAGTCACCCCATCTTGGATTCCCCTAGGTCTCTAGTTTTCAGAAATGCACAGGTTTGGTAGGTTTCCCTAGGTGCCGGCTGAGCTAGAGGCTAAAAATCTACAGGTAGGCACTTCGCAAAAAACACCTCTGTTTTCTTTCAAAAAATTGGATGTGTCCACGTTGCGCTTTGGGGCGTTTCCTGTCGCGGGCGCTAGGCCTACCCACACAAGTGAGGTATCATTTTTATCGGGAGACTTGGGGGAACGCTGGCTTTAAGGAAATTTGTGGCTCCTCTCAGCTTCCAGAACTTTCTGCACAGAAATGTGAGGAACATGTGTTTCTTTTGCCAAATTTTGAGGTTTGCAAAGGATTCTGGGTAACAGAACCTGGTCCGAGCCCCACAACTCACCCCATCTTTGATTCCCCTAGGTCTCTAGTTTTCAGAAATGCACAGGTTTGGTAGGTTTCCCTAGGTGCCGGCTGAGCTAGAGGCCAAAATCTACAGGTAGGCACTACGCAAAAAACACCTCTGTTTTCTTTCAAAAAATTGGATGTGTCCACGTTGCGCTTTGGGGCATTTCCTGTCACGGGCACTAGGCCTACCCACACAAGTGAGGTATCATTTTTATTGGGAGACTTGGGGGAACGCTGGGTGGAAGGAAATTTGTGGCTCCTCTCAGATTCCAGAACTTTCAGCCACAGAAATGTGAGGAACATGTGTTTTTTTAGCCACATTTTGCGGTTTGCAAAGGATTCTGGGTAACAGAACCTGGTCGGAGCCCCACAAGTCACCCCATCTTGGATTCCCCTAGGTCTCTAGTTTTCAGAAATGCACAGGTTTGGTAGGTTTCCTTAGGTGCCGGCTGAGCTAGAGGCCAAAATCTACAGGTAGGCACTACGCAAAAAACACCTCTGTTTTCTTTCAAAAATTTGGATGTGTCCACGTTGCGCTTTGGGGCGTTTCCTGTTGCGGGTGCTAGGCCTACCCACACAAGTGAGGTATCATTTTTATCGGGAGACTTGGGGGAACGCTGGGTGGAAGGAAATTTGTGGCTCCTCTCAGATTCCAGAACTTTCTGCCACAGAAATGTGAGGAACATGTGTTTTTTTAGTCAAATTTTGAGGTTTTCAAAGGATTCTGTGTAACAGAACCTGGTCCGAGCCCCACTAGTCACCCCCTTTGGATTCCCCTTGGTCTCTAGTTTTGAGAAATGCACAGGGTTGGTATGTTTCCCTAGGTGCCGGCTCAGCTAGAGGCCAAAATCTACAGGTAGGCACTTCGCAAAAAACACCTATGTTTTCTTTCAAAAAATTGGATGTGTCCACGTTGCGCTTTGGGGCGTTTCCTGTCACGGGCACTAGGCCTACCCACACAAGTGAGGTATCATTTTTATTGGAAGACTTGAGGGAACGCTGGGTGGATGGACATTTGTGGCTCCTCTCAGATTCCAGAACTTTCTGCCATAGAAATGTGAGGAACATGTGTTTTTTTAGCCAAATTTTGAGGTTTGCAAAGGATTCTGGGTAACAGAACCTGGTCCGAGCCCCACAACTCACCCCATCGTGGATTCCCCTAGGTCTCTAATTTTCAGAAATGCACAGGTTTGGTAGGTTTCCCTAGGTGCCGGCTGAGCTAGAGGCCAAAATCTACAGGTAGGCACTTTACAAAAAACACCTCTGTTTTCTTTCAAAAATTTGGATGTGTCCACGTTGCGCTTTGGGGCATTTCCTGTCGCGTGCGCTAGGCCTACCCACACAAGTGAGGTATCATTTTTATTGGGAGACTTGGGGGAAGGCTGGGTGGAAGGAAATTTGTGGCTCCTCTCAGATTCCAGAACTTTCTGCCACAGAAATGTGAAGAACATGTGTTTTTTTAGCCAAATTTTGAGGTTTGCAAAGGATTCTGGGTAACAGAACCTGGTGCGAGCCCCACAAGTCACCCCATCTTGGATTCCCCTAGGTCTCTAGTTTTCAGAAATGCACAGGTTTGGTAGGTTTCCCTAGGTGCCGGCTGAGCTAGAGGCCAAAATCTACAGGTAGGCACTTCGCAAAAAACACCTATGTTTTCTTTAAAAAATTTGGATGTGTCCACGTTGCGCTTTGGGGCGTTTCCTGTCGCGGGCGCTAGGCCTACCCACACAAGTGAAGTATCATTTTTATCGGGAGACTTGGGGGAACGCTGGGTGGAAGGAAATTTGTGGCTCCTCTCAGATTCCAGAACTTTCTGCCACAGAAATGTGAGGAACATGTGTTTTTTTAGCCACATTTTGCGGTTTGCAAAGGATTCTGGGTAACAGAACCTGGTCGGAGCCCCACAAGTCACCCCATCTTGGATTCCCCTAGGTCTCTAGTTTTCAGAAATGCACAGGTTTGGTAGGTTTCCTTAGGTGCCGGCTGAGCTAGAGGCCAAAATCTACAGGTAGGCACTACGCAAAAAACACCTCTGTTTTCTTTCAAAAATTTGGATGTGTCCACGTTGCGCTTTAGGGCGTTTCCTGTTGCGGGCGCTAGGCCTACCAACACAAGTGAGGTATCATTTTTATCGGGAGACTTGGGGGAACGCTGGGTGGAAGTAAATTTGTGGCTCCTCTCAGATTCCAGAACTTTCTGCCACAGAAATGTGAGGAACATGTGTTTTTTTAGCCAAATTTTGAGGTTTGCAAAGGATTCTGGTTAACAGAACCTGGTCCGAGCCCCACTAGTCACCCCCTTTGGATTCCCCTTGGTCTCTAGTTTTGAGAAATGCACAGGGTTGGTATTTTTCCCTAGGTGCCGGCTGAGCTAGAGGCCAAAATCTACAGGTAGGCACTTTGCAAAAATCACCTCTGTTTTCTTTCAAAAAATTGGATGTGTCCACGTTGCGCTTTGGGGTGTTTCCTGTCACGGGCACTAGGCCTACCCACACAAGTGAGGTATCATTTTTATCGGGAGACGTGGGGGAACGCTGGGTGGAAGGAAATTTGTGGCTCCTCTCAGATTCCAGAACTTTCTGCCACAGAAATGTGAGGAACATGTGTTTTTTTAGCCAAATTTTGAGGTTTGCAAAGGATTCTGTGTAACAGAACCTGGTCCGAGCCCCACTAGTCACCCCCTTTGGATTCCCCTTCGTCTCTAGTTTTGAGAAATGCACAGGGTTGGTATGTTTCCCTAGGTGCCGGCTCAGCTAGAGGCCAAAATCTACAGGTAGGCACTTCGCAAAAAACACCTCTGTTTTCTTTCAAAAAATTGGATGTGTCCACGTTGCGCTTTGGGGCAATTCCTGTCAAGGGCACTAGGCCTACCCACACAAGTGAGGTATCATTTTTATTGGGAGACTTGGGGGAACGCTGGGTGGAAGGAAATTTGTGGCTCCTCTCAGATTCCAGAACTTTCTGCCATAGAAATGTGAGGAACATGTGCTTTTTTAGCCAAATTTTGAGGTTTGCAAAGGATTCTGGGTAACAGAACCTGGTCCGAGCCCCACAACTCACCCCATCGTGGATTCCCCTAGGTCTCTAATTTTCAGAAATGCACAGGTTTGGTAGGTTTCCCTAGGTGCCGGCTGAGCTAGAGGCCAAAATCTACAGGTAGGCACTTTGCAAAAAACACCTCTGTTTTCTTTCAAAAATTTGGATGTGTCCACGTTGCGCTTTGGGGTGTTTCCTGTCGCGGGCGCTAGGCCTACCCACACAAGTGAGGTATCATTTTTATCGGGAGACTTGGGGGAACGCTGGCTTTAAGGAAATTTGTGGCTCCTCTCAGATTCCAGAACTTTCTGCACAGAAATGTGAGGAACATGTGTTTCTTTAGCCAAATTTTGAGGTTTGCAAACGATTCTGGGTAACAGAACCTGGTCCGAGCCCCACAACTCACCCCATCTTTGATTCCCCTAGGTCTCTAGTTTTCAGAAATGCACAGGTTTGGTAGGTTTCCCTAGGTGCCGGCTGAGCTAGAGGCCAAAATCTACAGGTAGGCACTACGCAAAAAACACCTCTGTTTTCTTTCAAAAATTTGGATGTGTCCACGTTGCGCTTTGGGGCGTTTCCTGTCACGGGCACTAGGCCTACCCACACAAGTGAGGTATCATTTTTATTGGGAGACTTGGGGGAAGGCTGGGTGGAAGGAAATTTGTGGCTCCTCTCAGATTCCAGAACTTTCTGCCACAGAAATGTGAGGAACATGTGTTTTTTTAGCCAAATTTTGATATTTGCAAAGGATTTTGGGTAACAGAACCTGGTGCGAGCCCCACAAGTCACCCCATCTTGGATTCCCCTAGGTCTCTAGTTTTCAGAAATGCACAGGTTTGGTAGGTTTCCTAGGTGCCGGCTGAGCTAGAGGCGAAAAATCTACAGGTAGGCACTTCGCAAAAAACACCTCTGTTTTCTTTCAAAAAATTGGATGTGTCCACGTTGCGCTTTGGGGCGTTTCCTGTCGCGGGCGCTAGGCCTACCCACACAAGTGAGGTATCATTTTTATCGGGAGACTTGGGGGAACGCTGGCTTTAAGGAAATTTGTGGCTCCTCTCAGCTTCCAGAACTTTCTGCACAGAAATGTGAGGAACATGTGTTTCTTTTGCCAAATTTTGAGGTTTGCAAAGGATTCTGGGTAACAGAACCTGGTCCGAGCCCCACAACTCACCCCATCTTTGATTCCCCTAGGTCTCTAGTTTTCAGAAATGCACAGGTTTGGTAGGTTTCCCTAGGTGCCGGCTGAGCTAGAGGCCACAATCTACAGGTAGGCACTTCGCAAAAAACACCTCTGTTTTCTTTCAAAAAATTGGATGTGTCCACGTTGCGCTTTGGGGCATTTCCTGTCACGGGCACTAGGCCTACCCACACAAGTGAGGTATCATTTTTATTGGGAGACTTGGGGGAACGCTGGGTGGAAGGAAATGTGTGGCTCCTCTCAGATTCCAGAACTTTCAGCCACAGAAATGTGAGGAACATGTGTTTTTTTAGCCACATTTTGCGGTTTGCAAAGGATTCTGGGTAACAGAACCTGGTCGGAGCCCCACAAGTCACCCCATCTTGGATTCCCCTAGGTCTCTAGTTTTCAGAAATGCACAGGTTTGGTAGGTTTCCTTAGGTGCCGGCTGAGCTAGAGGCCAAAATCTACAGGTAGGCACTACGCAAAAAACACCTCTGTTTTCTTTCAAAAAATTGGATGTGTCCACGTTGCGCTTTGGGGCGTTTCCTGTCACGGGCACTAGGCCTACCCACACAAGTGAGGTATCATTTTTATTGGGAGACTTGGGGGAACGCTGGGTGGAAGGAAATTTGTGGCTCCTCTCAGATTCCAGAACTTTCTGCACAGAAATGTGAGGAACATGTGTTTCTTTAGCCAAATTTTGAGGTTTGCAAAGGATTCTGGGTAACAGAACCTGGTCCGAGCCCCACAACTCACCCCATCTTTGATTCCCCTAGGTCTCTAGTTTTCAGAAATGCACAGGTTTGGTAGGTTTCCCTAGGTGCCGGCTGAGCTAGAGGCCAAAATCTACAGGTAGGCACTACGCAAAAAACACCTCTGTTTTCTTTCAAAAATTTGGATGTGTCCACGTTGCGCTTTAGGGCGTTTCCTGTTGCGGGTGCTAGGCCTACCCACACAAGTGAGGTATCATTTTTATCGGGAGACTTGGGGGAACGCTGGGTGGAAGGAAATTTGTGGCTCCTCTCAGATTCCAGAACTTTCTGCCACAGAAATGTGAGGAACATGTGTTTTTTTAGTCAAATTTTGAGGTTTGCAAAGGATTCTGTGTAACAGAACCTGGTCCGAGCCCCACTAGTCACCCCCTTTGGATTCCCCTTGGTCTCTAGTTTTGAGAAATGCACAGGGTTGGTATGTTTCCCTAGGTGCCGGCTCAGCTAGAGGCCAAAATCTACAGGTAGGCACTTCGCAAAAAACACCTCTGTTTTCTTTCAAAAAATTGGATGTGTCCACGTTGCGCTTTGGGGCGTTTCCTGTCACGGGCACTAGGCCTACCCACACAAGTGAGGTATCATTTTTATTGGGAGACTTGAGGGAACGCTGGGTGGAAGGAAATTTGTGGCTCCTCTCAGATTCCAGAATTTTTTGCCATAGAAATGTGAGGAACATGTGTTTTTTTAGCCAAATTTTGAGGTTTGCAAAGGATTCTGGGTAACAGAACCTGGTCCGAGCCCCACAACTCACCCCATCGTGGATTCCCCTAGGTCTCTAATTTTCAGAAATGCACAGGTTTGGTAGGTTTCCCTAGGTGCCGGCTGAGCTAGAGGCCAAAATCTACAGGTAGGCACTTTACAAAAAACACCTCTGTTTTCTTTCAAAAATTTGGATGTGTCCACGTTGCGCTTTGGGGCGTTTCCTGTCGCGTGCGCTAGGCCTACCCACACAAGTGAGGTATCATTTTTATTGGGAGACTTGGGGGAAGGCTGGGTGGAAGGAAATTTGTGGCTCCTCTCAGATTCCAGAACTTTCTGCCACAGAAATGTGAAGAACATGTGTTTTTTTAGCCAAATTTTGAGGTTTGCAAAGGATTCTGGGTAACAGAACCTGGTGCGAGCCCCACAAGTCACCCCATCTTGGATTCCCCTAGGTCTCTAGTTTTCAGAAATGCACAGGTTTGGTAGGTTTCCCTAGGTGCCGGCTGAGCTAGAGGCCAAAATCTACAGGTAGGCACTTCGCAAAAAACACCTATGTTTTCTTTAAAAAATTTGGATGTGTCCACGTTGCGCTTTGGGGCGTTTCCTGTCGCGGGCGCTAGGCCTACCCACACAAGTGAAGTATCATTTTTATCGGGAGACTTGGGGGAACGCTGGGTGGAAGGAAATTTGTGGCTCCTCTCAGATTCCAGAACTTTCTGCCACAGAAATGTGAGGAACATGTGTTTTTTTAGCCACATTTTGCGGTTTGCAAAGGATTCTGGGTAACAGAACCTGGTCGGAGCCCCACAAGTCACCCCATCTTGGATTCCCCTAGGTCTCTAGTTTTCAGAAATGCACAGGTTTGGTAGGTTTCCTTAGGTGCCGGCTGAGCTAGAGGCCAAAATCTACAGGTAGGCACTACGCAAAAAACACCTCTGTTTTCATTCAAAAATTTGGATGTGTCCACATTGCGCTTTAGGGCGTTTCCTGTTGCGGGCGCTAGGCCTACCAACACAAGTGAGGTATCATTTTTATCGGGAGACTTGGGGGAACGCTGGGTGGAAGGAAATTTGTGGCTCCTCTCAGATTCCAGAACTTTCTGCCATAGAAATGTGAGGAACATGTGTTTTTTTAGCCAAATGTTGAGGTTTGCAAAGGATTCTGGGTAACAGAACCTGGTCCGAGCCCCACAACTCACCCCATCGTGGATTCCCCTCGGTCTCTAATTTTCAGAAATGCACAGGTTTGGTAGGTTTCCCTAGGTGCCGGCTGAGCTAGAGGCCAAAATCTACAGGTAGGCACTTTACAAAAAACACCTCTGTTTTCTTTCAAAAATTTGGATGTGTCCACGTTGCGCTTTGGGGCGTTTCCTGTTGCGTGCGCTAGGCCTACCCACACAAGTGAGGTATCATTTTTATTGGGAGACTTGGGGGAAGGCTGGGTGGAAGGAAATTTGTGGCTCCTCTCAGATTCCAGAACTTTCTGCCACAGAAATGTGAAGAACATGTGTTTTTTTAGCCAAATTTTGAGGTTTGCAAAGGATTCTGGGTAACAGAACCTGGTGCGAGCCCCACAGGTCACCCCATCTTGGATTCCCCTAGGTCTCTAGTTTTCAGAAATGCACAGGTTTGGTAGGTTTCCCTAGGTGCCGGCTGAGCTAGAGGCCAAAATCTACAGGTAGGCACTTCGCAAAAAACACCTATGTTTTCTTTAAAAAATTTGGATGTGTCCACGTTGCGCTTTGGGGCGTTTCCTGTCGCGGGCGCTAGGCCTACCCACACAAGTGAGGTATCATTTTTATCGGGAGACTTGGGGGAACGCTGGGTGGAAGGAAATTTGTGGCTCCTCTCAGATTCCAGAATTTTTTGCCATAGAAATGTGAGGAACATGTGTTTTTTTAGCCAAATTTTGAGGTTTGCAAAGGATTCTGGGTAACAGAACCTGGTCCGAGCCCCACAACTCACCCCATCGTGGATTCCCCTAGGTCTCTAATTTTCAGAAATGCACAGGTTTGGTAGGTTTCCCTAGGTGCCGGCTGAGCTAGAGGCCAAAATCTACAGGTAGGCACTTTACAAAAAACACCTCTGTTTTCTTTCAAAAATTTGGATGTGTCCACGTTGCGCTTTGGGGCGTTTCCTGTCGCGTGCGCTAGGCCTACCCACACAAGTGAGGTATCATTTTTATTGGGAGACTTGGGGGAAGGCTGGGTGGAAGGAAATTTGTGGCTCCTCTCAGATTCCAGAACTTTCTGCCACAGAAATGTGAAGAACATGTGTTTTTTTAGCCAAATTTTGAGGTTTGCAAAGGATTCTGGGTAACAGAACCTGGTGCGAGCCCCACAAGTCACCCCATCTTGGATTCCCCTAGGTCTCTAGTTTTCAGAAATGCACAGGTTTGGTAGGTTTCCCTAGGTGCCGGCTGAGCTAGAGGCCAAAATCTACAGGTAGGCACTTCGCAAAAAACACCTATGTTTTCTTTAAAAAATTTGGATGTGTCCACGTTGCGCTTTGGGGCGTTTCCTGTCGCGGGCGCTAGGCCTACCCACACAAGTGAAGTATCATTTTTATCGGGAGACTTGGGGGAACGCTGGGTGGAAGGAAATTTGTGGCTCCTCTCAGATTCCAGAACTTTCTGCCACAGAAATGTGAGGAACATGTGTTTTTTTAGCCACATTTTGCGGTTTGCAAAGGATTCTGGGTAACAGAACCTGGTCGGAGCCCCACAAGTCACCCCATCTTGGATTCCCCTAGGTCTCTAGTTTTCAGAAATGCACAGGTTTGGTAGGTTTCCTTAGGTGCCGGCTGAGCTAGAGGCCAAAATCTACAGGTAGGCACTACGCAAAAAACACCTCTGTTTTCATTCAAAAATTTGGATGTGTCCACATTGCGCTTTAGGGCGTTTCCTGTTGCGGGCGCTAGGCCTACCAACACAAGTGAGGTATCATTTTTATCGGGAGACTTGGGGGAACGCTGGGTGGAAGGAAATTTGTGGCTCCTCTCAGATTCCAGAACTTTCTGCCATAGAAATGTGAGGAACATGTGTTTTTTTAGCCAAATGTTGAGGTTTGCAAAGGATTCTGGGTAACAGAACCTGGTCCGAGCCCCACAACTCACCCCATCGTGGATTCCCCTCGGTCTCTAATTTTCAGAAATGCACAGGTTTGGTAGGTTTCCCTAGGTGCCGGCTGAGCTAGAGGCCAAAATCTACAGGTAGGCACTTTACAAAAAACACCTCTGTTTTCTTTCAAAAATTTGGATGTGTCCACGTTGCGCTTTGGGGCGTTTCCTGTTGCGTGCGCTAGGCCTACCCACACAAGTGAGGTATCATTTTTATTGGGAGACTTGGGGGAAGGCTGGGTGGAAGGAAATTTGTGGCTCCTCTCAGATTCCAGAACTTTCTGCCACAGAAATGTGAAGAACATGTGTTTTTTTAGCCAAATTTTGAGGTTTGCAAAGGATTCTGGGTAACAGAACCTGGTGCGAGCCCCACAGGTCACCCCATCTTGGATTCCCCTAGGTCTCTAGTTTTCAGAAATGCACAGGTTTGGTAGGTTTCCCTAGGTGCCGGCTGAGCTAGAGGCCAAAATCTACAGGTAGGCACTTCGCAAAAAACACCTATGTTTTCTTTAAAAAATTTGGATGTGTCCACGTTGCGCTTTGGGGCGTTTCCTGTCGCGGGCGCTAGGCCTACCCACACAAGTGAGGTATCATTTTTATCGGGAGACTTGGGGGAACGCTGGGTGGAAGGAAATTTGTGGCTCCTCTCAGATTCCAGAACTTTCTGCCACAGAAATGTGAGGAACATGTGTTTTTTTAGCCACATTTTGTGGTTTGCAAAGGATTCTGGGTAACAGAACCTGGTCGGAGCCCCACAAGTCACCCCATCTTGGATTCCCCTAGGTCTCTAGTTTTCAGAAATGCACAGGTTTGGTAGGTTTCCTTAGGTGCCGGCTGAGCTAGAGGCCAAAATCTACAGGTAGGCACTACGCAAAAAACACATCTGTTTTCTTTCAAAAATTTGGATGTGTCCACGTTGCGCTTTAGGGCGTTTCCTGTTGCGGGCGCTAGGCCTACCCACACAAGTGAGGTATCATTTTTATCGGGAGACTTGGGGGAACGCTGGGTGGAAGGAAATTTGTGGCTCCTCTCAGATTCCAGAACTTTCTGCCACAGAAATGTGAGGAACATGTGTTTTTTTAGCCAAATTTTGAGGTTTGCAAAGGATTCTGGGTAACAGAACCTGGTCCGAGCCCCACTAGTCACCCCCTTTGGATTCCACTTGGTCTCTAGTTTTGAGAAATGCACAGGGTTGGTATGTTTCCCTAGGTGCCGGCTCAGCTAGAGGCCAAAATCTACAGGTAGGCACTTCGCAAAAAACACCTCTGTTTTCTTAAAAAAAATTGGATGTGTCCACGTTGCGCTTTGGGGCGTTTCCTGTCACGGGCACTAGGCCTACCCACACAAGTGAGGTATCATTTTTATTGGGAGACTTGGGGGAACGCTGGGTGGAAGGAAATTTGTGGCTCCTCTCAGATTCCAGAACTTTCTGCACAGAAATGTGAGGAACATGTGTTTCTTTAGCCAAATTTTGAGGTTTGCAAAGGATTCTGGGTAACAGAACCTGGTCCGAGCCCCACAACTCACCCCATCTTTGATTCCCCTAGGTCTCTAGTTTTCAGAAATGCACAGGTTTGGTAGGTTTCCCTAGGTGCCGGCTGAGCTAGAGGCCAAAATATACAGGTAGGCACTACGCAAAAAACACCTCTGTTTTCTTTCAAAAATTTGGATGTGTCCACGTTGCGCTTTAGGGCGTTTCCTGTTGCGGGCGCTAGGCCTACCCACACAAGTGAGGTATCATTTTTATCGGGAGACTTGGGGGAACGCTGGGTGGAAGGAAATTTGTGGCTCATCTCAGATTCCAGAACTTTCTGCCACAGAAATGTGAGGAACATGTGTTTTTTTAGCCAAATTTTGAGGTTTGCAAAGGATTCTGTGTAACAGAACCTGGTCCGAGCCCCACTAGTCACCCCCTTTGGATTCCCCTTGGTCTCTAGTTTTGAGAAATGCACAGGGTTGGTATGTTTCACTAGGTGCCGGCTCAGCTAGAGGCCAAAATCTACAGGTAGGCACTTCGCAAAAAACACCTCTGTTTTCTTTCAAAAAATTGGATGTGTCCACATTGCACTTTGCGGCGTTTCCTGTCACGGGCACTAGGCCTATCCACACAAGTGAGGTATCATTTTTATTGGGAGACTTGGGGGAACGCTGGGTGGAAGGAAATTTGTGGCTCCTCTCAGATTCCAAAACTTTCTGCCATAGAAATGTGAGGAACATGTGTTTTTTTAGCCAAATTTTGAGGTTTGCAAAGGATTCTGGGTAACAGAACCTGGTCCGAGCCCCACAACTCACCCCATCGTGGATTCCTCTAGGTCTCTAATTTTCTGAAATGCACAGGTTTGTTAGGTTTCCCTAGGTGCCGGCTGAGCTAGAGGCCAAAATCTACAGGTAGGCACTTTGCAAAAAACACCTCTGTTTTCTTTCAAAAATTTGGATGTGTCCATGTTGCGCTTTGGGGCATTTCCTGTCACGGGCACTAGGCCTACCCACACAAGTGAGGTATCATTTTTATTGGGAGACTTGGGGGAACGCTGGGTGGAAGGAAATTTGTGGCTCCTCTCAGATTCCAGAACTTTCTGCACAGAAATGTGAGGAACATGTGTTTCTTTAGCCAAATTTTGACGTTTGCAAAGGATTCTGGGTAACAGAACCTGGTCCGAGCCCCACAACTCACCCCATCTTTGATTCCCCTAGGTCTCTAGTTTTCAGAAATGCACAGGTTTGGTAGGTTTCCCTAGGTGCCGGCTGAGCTAGAGGCCAAAATCTACAGGTAGGCACTACGCAAAAAACACCTCTGTTTCTTTCAAAAATTTGGATGTGTCCACGTTGCGCTTGAGGGCGTTTCCTGTTGCGGGCGCTATGCCTACCCACACAAGTGAGGTATCATTTTTATCGGGAGACTTTGGGGAATGCTGGGTGGAAGGAAATTTGTGGCTCCTCTCAGATTCCAGAACTTTCTGCCACAGAAATGTGAGGAACATGTGTTTTTTTAGTCAAATTTTGAGGTTTGCAAAGGATTCTGTGTAACAGAACCTGGTCCGAGCCCCACTAGTCACCCCCTTTGGATTCCCCTTGGTCTCTAGTTTTGAGAAATGCACAGGGTTGGTATGTTTCCCTAGGTGCCGGCTCAGCTAGAGGCCAAAATCTACAGGTAGGCACTTCGCAAAAAACACCTCTGTTTTCTTTCAAAAAATTGGATGTGTCCACGTTGCGCTTTGGAGCGTTTCCTGTCACGGGCACTAGGCCTACCCACACAAGTGAGGTACCATTTTTATTGGGAGACTTGGGGGAACGCTGGGTGGAAGGAAATTTGTGGCTCCTCTCAGATTCCAGAACTTTCTGCCATAGAAATGTGAGGAACATGTGTTTTTTTAGCCAAATTTTGAGGTTTGCAAAGGATTCTGGGTAACAGAACCTGGTCCGAGCCCCACAACTCACCCCATCGTGGATTCCCCTAGGTCTCTAATTTTCAGAAATGCACAGGTTTGGTAGGTTTCCCTAGGTGCCGGCTGAGCTAGAGGCCAAAATCTATAGGTAGGCACTTTACAAAAAACACCTCTGTTTTCTTTCAAAAATTTGGATGTGTCCACGTTGCGCTTTGGGGCGTTTCCTGTCGCGTGCGCTAGGCCTACCCACACAAGTGAGGTATCATTTTTATTGGGAGACTTGGGGGAAGGCTGGGTGGAAGGAAATTTGTGGCTCCTCTCAGATTCCAGAACTTTCTGCCACAGAAATGTGAGGAACATGTGTTTTTTTAGCCAAATTTTGAGGTTTGCAAAGGATTCTGGGTAACAGAACCTGGTGCGAGCCCCACAAGTCACCCCATCTTGGATTCCCCTTGGTCTCTAGTTTTCAGAAATGCACAGGTTTGGTAGGTTTCCCTAGGTGCCGGCTGAGCTAGAGGCCAAAATCTACAGGTAGGCACTTCGCAAAAAACACCTATGTTTTCTTTCAAAAATTTGGATGTGTCCACGTTGCGCTTTGGGGCGTTTTCTGTCGCAGGCGCTAGGCCTACCCACACAAGTGAGGTATCATTTTTATCGGGAGACTTGGGGGAACGCTGGGTGGAAGGAAATTTGTGGCTCCTCTCAGATTCCAGAACTTTCTGCCACAGAAATGTGAGGAACATGTGTTTTTTTAGCCACATTTTGCGGTTTGCAAAGGATTCTGGGTAACATAACCTGGTCGGAGCCCCACAAGTCACCCCATCTTGGATTCCCCTAGGTCTCTAGTTTTCAGAAATGCACAGGTTTGGTAGGTTTCCTTAGGTGCCGGCTGAGCTAGAGGCCAAAATCTACAGGTAGGCACTACGCAAAAAACACCTCTGTTTTCTTTCAAAAATTTGGATGTGTCCACGTTGCACTTTAGGGCGTTTCCTGTTGCGGGCGCTAGGCCTACCCACACAAGTGAGGTATCATTTTTATCGGGAGACTTGGGGGAACGCTGGGTGGAAGGAAATTTGTGGCTCCTCTCAGATTCCAGAACTTTCTGCCACAGAAATGTGAGGAACATGTGTTTTTTTAGCCAAATGTTGAGGTTTGCAAAGGATTCTGGGTAACAGAACCTGGTCCGAGCCCCACTAGTCACCCCCTTTGGATTCCCCTTGGTCTCTAGTTTTGAGAAATGCACAGGGTTGGTATGTTTCCCTAGGTGCCGGCTCAGCTAGAGGCCAAAATCTACAGGTAGGCACTTCGCAAAAAACACCTCTGTTTTCTTTCAAAAAATTGGATGTGTCCACGTTGCGCTTTGGGGCGTTTCCTGTCACGGGCACTAGGCCTATCCACACAAGTGAGGTATCATTTTTATTGGGAGACTTGGGGGAACGCTGGGTGGAAGGAAATTTGTGGCTCCTCTCAGATTCCAGAACTTTCTGCCATAGAAATGTGAGGAACATGTGTTTCTTTTAGCCAAATTTTGAGGTTTGCAAAGGATTCTGGGTAACAGAACCTGGTCCGAGCCCCACAACTCACCCCATCGTGGATTCCTCTAGGTCTCTAATTTTCAGAAATGCACAGGTTTGGTAGGTTTCCCTAGGTGCCGGCTGAGCTAGAGGCCAAAATCTACAGGTAGGCACTTTGCAAAAAACACCTCTGTTTTCTTTCAAAAATTTGGATGTGTCCATGTTGCGCTTTGGGGCGTTTCCTGTCAAGGGCACTAGGCCTACCAACACACAAGTGAGGTATCATTTTTATTGGGAGACTTGGGGGAACGCTGGGTGGAAGGAAATTTGTGGCTCCTCTCAGATTCCAGAACTTTCTGCACAGAAATGTGAGGAACATGTGTTTCTTTAGCCAAATTTTGACGTTTGCAAAGGATTCTGGGTAACAGAACCTGGTCCGAGCCCCACAACTCACCCCATCTTTGATTCCCCTAGGTCTCTAGTTTTCAGAAATGCACAGGTTTGGTAGGTTTCCCTAGGTGCCGGCTGAGCTAGAGGCCAAAATCTACAGGTAGGCACTACGCAAAAAACACCTCTGTTTCTTTCAAAAATGTGGATGTGTCCACGTTGCGCTTTAGGGCGTTTCCTGTTGCGGGCGCTATGCCTACCCACACAAGTGAGGTATCATTTTTATCGGGAGACTTTGGGGAACGCTGGGTGGAAGGAAATTTGTGGCTCCTCTCAGGTTCCAGAACTTTCTGCCACAGAAATGTGAGGAACATGTGTTTTTTTAGTCAAATTTTGAGGTTTGCAAAGGATTCTGTGTAACAGAACCTGGTCCGAGCCCCACTAGTCACCCCCTTTGGATTCCCCTTGGTGTCTAGTTTTGAGAAATGCACAGGGTTGGTATGTTTCCCTAGGTGCCGGCTCAGCTAGAGGCCAAAATCTACAGGTAGGCACTTCGCAAAAAACACCTCTGTTTTCTTTCAAAAAATTGGATGTGTCCACGTTGCGCTTTGGGGCCTTTCCTGTCACGGGCACTAGGCCTACCCACACAAGTGAGGTACCATTTTTATTGGGAGACTTGGGGGAACGCTGGGTGGAAGGAAATTTGTGGCTCCTCTCAGATTCCAGAACTTTCTGCCATAGAAATGTGAGGAACATGTGTTTTTTTAGCCAAATTTTGAGGTTTGCAAAGGATTCTGGGTAACAGAACCTGGTCCGAGCCCCACAACTCACCCCATCGTGGATTCCCCTAGGTCTCTAATTTTCAGAAATGCACAGGTTTGGTAGGTTTCCCTAGGTGCCGGCTGAGCTAGAGGCCAAAATCTATAGGTAGGCACTTTACAAAAAACACCTCTGTTTTCTTTCAAAAATTTGGATGTGTCCACGTTGCGCTTTGGGGCGTTTCCTGTCGCGTGCGCTAGGCCTACCCACACAAGTGAGGTATCATTTTTATTGGGAGACTTGGGGGAAGGCTGGGTGGAAGGAAATTTGTGGCTCCTCTCAGATTCCAGAACTTTCTGCCACAGAAATGTGAGGAACATGTGTTTTTTTAGCCAAATTTTGAGGTTTGCAAAGGATTCTGGGTAACAGAACCTGGTGCGAGCCCCACAAGTCACCCCATCTTGGATTCCCCTAGGTCTCTAGTTTTCAGAAATGCACAGGTTTGGTAGGTTTCCCTAGGTGCCGGCTGAGCTAGAGGCCAAAATCTACAGGTAGGCACTTCGCAAAAAACACCTATGTTTTCTTTCAAAAATTTGGATGTGTCCACGTTGCGCTTTGGGGCGTTTCCTGTCGCGGGCGCTAGGCCTACCCACACAAGTGAGGTATCATTTTTATCGGGAGACTTGGGGGAACGCTGGGTGGAAGGAAATTTGTGGCTCCTCTCAGATTCCAGAACTTTCTGCCACAGAAATTTGAGGAACATGTGTTTTTTTAGCCACATTTTGCGGTTTGCAAAGGATTCTGGGTAACATAACCTGGTCGGAGCCCCACAAGTCACCCCATCTTGGATTCCCCTAGGTCTCTAGTTTTCAGAAATGCACAGGTTTGGTAGGTTTCCTTAGGTGCCGGCTGAGCTAGAGGCCAAAATCTACAGGTAGGCACTACGCAAAAAACACCTCTGTTTTCTTTCAAAAATTTGGATGTGTCCACGTTGCGCTTTAGGGCGTTTCCTGTTGCGGGCGCTAGGCCTACCCACACAAGTGAGGTATCATTTTTATCGGGAGACTTGGGGGAAAGCTGGGTGGAAGGAAATTTGTGGCTCCTCTCAGATTCCAGAACTTTCTGCCACAGAAATGTGAGGAACATGTGTTTTTTTAGCCAAATGTTGAGGTTTGCAAAGGATTCTGTGTAACAGAACCTGGTCCGAGCCCCACTAGTCACCCCCTTTGGATTCCCCTTGGTCTCTAGTTTTGAGAAATGCACAGGGTTGGTATGTTTCCCTAGGTGCCGGCTCAGCTAGAGGCCAAAATCTACAGGTAGGCACTTCGCAAAAAACACCTCTGTTTTCTTTCAAAAAATTGGATGTGTCCACGTTGCGCTTTGGGGCGTTTCCTGTCACGGGCACTAGGCCTACCCACACAAGTGAGGTATCATTTTTATTGGGAGACTTGGGGGAACGCTGGGTGGAAGGAAATTTGTGGCTCCTCTCAGATTCCAGAACTTTCTGCACAGAAATGTGAGGAACATGTGTTTCTTTAGCCAAATTTTGAGGTTTGCAAAGGATTCTGGGTAACAGAACCTGGTCCGAGCCCCACAACTCACCCCATCTTTGATTCCCCTAGGTCTCTAGTTTTCAGAAATGCACAGGTTTGGTAGGTTTCCCTAGGTGCAGGCTGAGCTAGAGGCCAAAATCTACAGGTAGGCACTACGCAAAAAACACCTCTGTTTTCTTTCAAAAATTTGGATGTGTCCACGTTGCGCTTTAGGGCGTTTCCTGTTGCGGGCGGTAGGCCTACCCACACAAGTGAGGTATCATTTTTATCGGGAGACTTGGGGGAACGGTGGGTGGAAGGAAATTTGTGGCTCCTCTCAGATTCCAGAACTTTCTGCTACAGAAATGTGAGGAACATGTGTTTTTTTAGCCAAATTGTGAGGTTTGCAAAGGATTCTGTGTAACAGAACCTGGTCCGAGCCCCACTAGTCACCCCCTTTGGATTCCCCTTCGTCTCTAGTTTTGGGAAATGCACAGGGTTGGTATGTTTCCCTAGGTGCCGGCTCAGCTAGAGGCCAAAATCTACAGGTAGGCACTTCGCAAAAAACACCTCTGTTTTCTTTCAAAAAATTGGATGTGTCCACGTTGCGCTTTCGGGCGTTTCCTGTCACGGGCACTAGGCCTACCCACACAAGTGAGGTATCATTTTTATTGGGAGACTTGGGGGAACGCTGGGTGGAAGGAAATTTGTGGCTCCTGTCAGATTCCAGAACTTTCTGCCATAGAAATGTGAGGAACATGTGTTTTTTTAGCCAAATTTTGAGGTTTGCAAGGATTCTGGGTAACAGAACCTGGTCCGAGCCCCACAACTCACCCCATCGTGGATTCCCCTAGGTCTCTAATTTTCAGAAATGCACAGGTTTGGTAGGTTTCCCTAGGTGCCGGCTGAGCTAGAGGCCAAAATCTACAGGTAGGCACTTTGCAAAAAACACCTCTGTTTTCTTTCAAAAATTTGGATGTGTCCACGTTGCGCTTTGGGGCGTTTCCTGTCGCGTGCGCTAGGCGTACCCACACAAGTGAGGTATCATTTTTATTGGGAGACCTGGGGGAAGGCTGGGTGGAAGGAAATTTGTGGCTCCTCTCAGATTCCAGAACTTTCTGCCACAGAAATGTGAGGAACATGTGTTTTTTTAGCCAAATTTTGAGGTTTGCAAAGGATTCTGGGTAACAGAACCTGGTGCGAGCCCCACAAGTCACCCCATCTTGGATTCCCCTAGGTCTCTAGTTTTCAGAAATGCACAGGTTTGGTAGGTTTCCCAAGGTGCCGGCTGAGCTAGAGGCCAAAATCTACAGGTAGGCACTTCGCAAAAAACACCTATGTTTTCTTTCAAAAATTTGGATGTGTCCACGTTGCGCTTTGGGGCGTTTCCTGTCGTGGGCGCTAGGCCTACCCACACAAGTGAGGTATCATTTTTATCGGGAGACTTGGGGGAACGCTGGGTGGAAGGAAATTTGTGGCTCCTCTCAGATTCCAGAACTTTCTGCCACAGAAATGTGAGGAACATGTGTTTTTTTAGCCACATTTTGCGGTTTGCAAAGGATTCTGGGTAACAGAACATGGTCGGAGCCCCACAAGTCACCCCATCTTGGATTCCCCTAGGTCTCTAGTTTTCAGAAATGCACAGGATTGGTAGGTTTCCTTAGGTGCCGGCTGAGCTAGAGGCCAAAATCTACAGGTAGGCACTACGCAAAAAACACCTCTGTTTTCTTTCAAAAATTTGGATGTGTCCACGTTGCGCTTTAGGGCGTTTCCTGTTGCGGGTGCTAGGCCTACCCACACAAGTGAGGTATCATTTTTATCGGGAGACTTGGGGGAACGCTGGGTGGAAGGAAATTTGTGGCTCCTCTCAGATTCCAGAACTTTCTGCCACAGAAATGTGAGGAACATGTGTTTTTTTAGCCAAATGTTGAGGTTTGCAAAGGATTCTGGGTAACAGTACCTGGTCCGAGCCCCACTAGTCACCCCCTTTGGATTCCCCTTCATCTCTAGTTTTGAGAAATGCACAGGGTTGGTATGTTTCCCTAGGTGCCGGCTCAGCTAGAGGCCAAAATCTACAGGTAGGCACTTCGCAAAAAACACCTCTGTTTTCTTTCAAAAAATTGGATGTTCTCACGTTGCGCTTTGGGGCATTTCCTGTCACGGGCACTAGGCCTACCCACACAAGTGAGGTATCATTTTTATTGGGAGACTTGGGGGAACGCTGGGTGGAAGGAAATTTGTGGCTCCTCTCAGATTCTAGAACTTTCTGCCATAGAAATGTGAGGAACATGTGTTTTTTTAGCCAAATTTTGAGGTTTGCAAAGGATTCTGGGTAACAGAACCTGGTCCGTGCCCCACAACTCACCCCATCGTGGATTCCCCTAGGTCTCTAATTTTCAGAAATGCACAGATTTGGTAGGTTTCCCTAGGTGCCGGCTGAGCTAGAGGCCAAAATCTACAGGTAGGCACTTTGCAAAAAACACCTCTGTTTTCTTTCAAAAATTTGGATGTGTCCACGTTGCGCTTTGGGGCGTTTCCTGTCGTGGGCGCTAGGCCTACCCACACAAGTGAGGTATCATTTTTATCGGGAGACTTGGGGGAACGCTGGGTGGAAGGAAATTTGTGGCTCCTCTCAGATTCCAGAACTTTCTGCCACAGAAATGTGAGGAACATGTGTTTTTTTAGCCACATTTTGCGGTTTGCAAAGGATTCTGGGTAACAGAACATGGTCGGAGCCCCACAAGTCACCCCATCTTGTATTCCCCTAGGTCTCTAGTTTTCAGAAATGCACAGGATTGGTAGGTTTCCTTAGGTGCCGGCTGAGCTAGAGGCCAAAATCTACAGGTAGGCACTACGCAAAAAACACCTCTGTTTTCTTTCAAAAATTTGGATGTGTCCACGTTGCGCTTTAGGGCGTTTCCTGTTGCGGGTGCTAGGCCTACCCACACAAGTGAGGTATCATTTTTATCGGGAGACTTGGGGGAACGCTGGGTGGAAGGAAATTTGTGGCTCCTCTCAGATTCCAGAACTTTCTGCCACAGAAATGTGAGGAACATGTGTTTTTTTAGCCAAATGTTGAGGTTTGCAAAGGATTCTGGGTAACAGTACCTGGTCCGAGCCCCACTAGTCACCCCCTTTGGATTCCCCTTCATCTCTAGTTTTGAGAAATGCACAGGGTTGGTATGTTTCCCTAGGTGCCGGCTCAGCTAGAGGCCAAAATCTACAGGTAGGCACTTCGCAAAAAACACCTCTGTTTTCTTTCAAAAAATTGGATGTGCTCACGTTGCGCTTTGGGGCATTTCCTGTCACGGGCACTAGGCCTACCCACACAAGTGAGGTATCATTTTTATTGGGAGACTTGGGGGAACGCTGGGTGGAAGGAAATTTGTGGCTCCTCTCAGATTCTAGAACTTTCTGCCATAGAAATGTGAGGAACATGTGTTTTTTTAGCCAAATTTTGAGGTTTGCAAAGGATTCTGGGTAACAGAACCTGGTCCGTGCCCCACAACTCACCCCATCGTGGATTCCCCTAGGTCTCTAATTTTCAGAAATGCACAGATTTGGTAGGTTTCCCTAGGTGCCGGCTGAGCTAGAGGCCAAAATCTACAGGTAGGCACTTTGCAAAAAACACCTCTGTTTTCTTTCAAAAATTTGGATGTGTCCACGTTGCGCTTTGGGGCGTTTCCTGCCGCGTGCGCTAGGCCTACCCACACAAGTGAGGTATCATTTTTATTGGGAGACTTGGGGGAACGCTGGGTGGAAGGAAATGTGTGGCTCCTCTCAGATTCCAGAACTTTCTGCCACAGAAATGTGAGGAACATGTGTTTTTTTAGCCAAATTTTGAGGTTTGCAAAGGATTCTGGGTAACAGAACCTGGTCCGATCCCCACAACTCACCCCATCTTTGATTCCCCTAGGTCTCTAGTTTTCAGAAATGCACAGGTTTGGTAGGTTTCCCTAGGTGCCGGCTGAGCTAGAGGCCAAAATCTACAGGTAGGCACTACGCAAAAAACACCTCTGTTTTCTTTCAAAAATTTGGATGTGTCCATGTTGCGCTTTGGGGCGTTTCCTGTCACGGGCACTAGGCCTACCCACACAAGTGAGGTATCATTTTTATTGGTAGACTTGGGGGAAGGCTGGGTGGAAGGAAATTTGTGGCTCCTCTCAGATTCCAGAACTTTCTGCCACAGAAATGTGAGGAACATGTGTTTTTTTAGCCAAATTTTGAGGTTTGCAAAGGATTCTGGGTAACAGAACCTGGTGCGAGCCCCACAAGTCACCCCATCTTGGATTCCCCTAGGTCTCTAGTTTTCAGAAATGCACAGGTTTGGTAGGTTTCCCTAGGTGCCGGCTGAGCTAGAGGCTAAAAATCTACAGGTAGGCACTTCGCAAAAAACACCTCTGTTTTCTTTAAAAAAATTGGATGTGTCCACGTTGCGCTTTGGGGCGTTTCCTGTCGCGGGCGCTAGGCCTACCCACACAAGTGAGGTATCATTTTTATCGGGAGACTTGGGGGAACGCTGGCTTTAAGGAAATTTGTGGCTCCTCTCAGCTTCCAGAACTTTCTGCACAGAAATGTGAGGAACATGTGTTTCTTTAGCCAAATTTTGAGGTTTGCAAAGGATTCTGGGTAACAGAACCTGGTCCGAGCCCCACAACTCACCCCATCTTTGATTCCCCTAGGTCTCTAGTTTTCAGAAATGCACAGGTTTGGTAGGTTTCCCTAGGTGCCGGCTGAGCTAGAGGCCAAAATCTACAGGTAGGCACTACGCAAAAAACACCTCTGTTTTCTTTCAAAAATTTGGATGTGTCCACGTTGCGCTTTAGGGCGTTTCCTGTTGCGGGCGCTAGGCCTACCCACACAAGTGAGGTATCATTTTTATCGGGAGACTTGGGGGAACGCTGGGTGGAAGGAAATTTGTGGCTCCTCTCAGATTCCAGAACTTTCTGCCACAGAAATGTGAGGAACATGTGTTTTTTTAGCCAAATTTTGAGGTTTGCAAAGGATTCTGTGTAACAGAACCTGGTCCGAGCCCCACTAGTCACCCCCTTTGGATTCCCCTTGGTCTCTAGTTTTGAGAAATGCACAGGGTTGGTATGTTTCCCTAGGTGCCGGCTCAGCTAGAGGCCAAAATCTACAGGTAGGCACTTCGCAAAAAACACCTCTGTTTTCTTTCAAAAAATTGGATGTGTCCACGTTGCGCTTTGGGGCATTTCCTGTCACGGGCACTAGGCCTACCCACACAAGTGAGGTATCATTTTTATTGGGAGACTTGGGGGAACGCTGGGTGGAAGGAAATTTGTGGCTCCTCTCAGATTCCAGAACTTTCTGCCATAGAAATGTGAGGAACATGTGCTTTTTTAGCCAAATTTTGAGGTTTGCAAAGGATTCTGGGTAACAGAACCTGGTCCGAGCCCCACAACTCACCCCATCGTGGATTCCCCTAGGTCTCTAATTTTCAGAAATGCACAGGTTTGGTAGGTTTCCCTAGGTGCCGGCTGAGCTAGAGGCCAAAATCTACAGGTAGGCACTTTGCAAAAAACACCTCTGTTTTCTTTCAAAAATTTGGATGTGTCCACGTTGCGCTTTGGGGCGTTTCCTGTCGCGGGCGCTAGGCCTACCCACACAAGTGAGGTATCATTTTTATCGGGAGACTTGGGGGAACGCTGGCTTTAAGGAAATTTGTGGCTCCTCTCAGATTCCAGAACTTTCTGCACAGAAATGTGAGGAACATGTGTTTCTTTAGCCAAATTTTGAGGTTTGCAAAGGATTCTGGGTAACAGAACCTGGTCCGAGCCCCACAACTCACCCCATCTTTGATTCCCCTAGGTCTCTAGTTTTCAGAAATGCACAGGTTTGGTAGGTTTCCCTAGGTGCCGGCTGAGCTAGAGGCCAAAATCTACAGGTAGGCACTACGCAAAAAACACCTCTGTTTTCTTTAAAAAATTTGGATGTGTCCACGTTGCGCTTTGGGGCGTTTCCTGTCACGGGCACTAGGCCTACCCACACAAGTGAGGTATCATTTTTATTGGGAGACTTGGGGGAAGGCTGGGTGGAAGGAAATTTGTGGGTCCTCTCAGATTCCAGAACTTTCTGCCACAGAAATGTGAGGAACATGTGTTTTTTTAGCCAAATTTTGAGGTTTGCAAAGGATTCTGGGTAACAGAACCTGGTGCGAGCCCCACAAGTCACCCCATCTTGGATTCCCCTAGGTCTCTAGTTTTCAGAAATGCACAGGTTTGGTAGGTTTCCCTAGGTGCCGGCTGAGCTAGAGGCTAAAAATCTACAGGTAGGCACTTCGCAAAAAACACCTCTGTTTTCTTTCAAAAAATTGGATGTGTCCACGTTGCGCTTTGGGGTGTTTCCTGTCGCAGGCGCTAGGCCTACCCACACAAGTGAGGTATCATTTTTATCGGGAGACTTGGGGGAACGCTGGCTTTAAGGAAATTTGTGGCTCCTCTCAGCTTCCAGAACTTTCTGCACAGAAATGTGAGGAACATGTGTTTCTTTTGCCAAATTTTGAGGTTTGCAAAGGATTCTGGGTAACAGAACCTGGTCCGAGCCCCACAACTCACCCCATCTTTGATTCCCCTAGGTCTCTAGTTTTCAGAAATGCACAGGTTTGGTAGGTTTCCCTAGGTGCCGGCTGAGCTAGAGGCCAAAATCTACAGGTAGGCACTACGCAAAAAACACCTCTGTTTTCTTTCAAAAAATTGGATGTGTCCACGTTGCGCTTTGGGGCATTTCCTGTCACGGGCACTAGGCCTACCCACACAAGTGAGGTATCATTTTTATTGGGAGACTTGGGGGAACGCTGGGTGGAAGGAAATTTGTGGCTCCTCTCAGATTCCAGAACTTTCTGCCACAGAAATGTGAGGAACATGTGTTTTTTTAGCCACATTTTGCGGTTTGCAAAGGATTCTGGGTAACAGAACCTGGTCGGAGCCCCACAAGTCACCCCATCTTGGATTCCCCTAGGTCTCTAGTTTTCAGAAATGCACAGGTTTGGTAGGTTTCCTTAGGTGCCGGCTGAGCTAGAGGCCAAAATCTACAGGTAGGCACTACGCAAAAAACACCTCTGTTTTCTTTCAAAAAATTGGATGTGTCCACGTTGCGCTTTGGGGCGTTTCCTGTCACGGGCACTAGGCCTACCCACACAAGTAAGGTATCATTTTTATTGGGAGACTTGGGGGAACGCTGGGTGGAAGGAAATTTGTGGCTCCTCTCAGATTCCAGAACTTTCTGCACAGAAATGTGAGGAACATGTGTTTCTTTAGCCAAATTTTGAGGTTTGCAAAGGATTCTGCGTAACAGAACCTGGTCCGAGCCCCACAACTCACCCCATCTTTGATTCCCCTAGGTCTCTAGTTTTCAGAAATGCACAGGTTTGGTAGGTTTCCCTAGGTGCCTGCTGAGCTAGAGGCCAAAATCTACAGGTAGGCACTACGCAAAAAACACCTCTGTTTTCTTAAAAAAATTTGGATGTGTCCACGTTGCGCTTTAGGGCGTTTCCTTTTGCGGGCGCTAGGCCTACCCACACAAGTGAGGTATCATTTTTATCGGGAGACTTGGGGGAACGCTGGGTGGAAGGAAATTTGTGGCTCCTCTCAGATTCCAGAACTTTCTGCCACAGAAATGTGAGGAACATGTGTTTTTTTAGTCAAATTTTGAGGTTTGCAAAGGATTCTGTGTAACAGAACCTGGTCCGAGCCCCACTAGTCACCCCCTTTGGATTCCCCTTGGTCTCTAGTTTTGAGAAATGCACAGGGTTGGTATGTTTCCCTAGGTGCCGGCTCAGCTAGAGGCCAAAATCTACAGGTAGGCACTTCGCAAAAAACACCTCTGTTTTCTTTCAAAAAATTGGATGTGTCCACGTTGCGCTTTGGGGCGTTTCCTGTCACGGGCACTAGGCCTACCCACACAAGTGAGGTTTCATTTTTATTGGGAGACTTGAGGGAACGCTGGGTGGAAGGAAATTTGTGGCTCCTCTCAGATTCCAGAACTTTCTGCCATAGAAATGTGAGGAACATGTGTTTTTTTAGCCAAATTTTGAGGTTTGCAAAGGATTCTGGGTAACAGAACCTGGTCCGAGCCCCACAACTCACCCCATCGTGGATTCCCCTAGGTCTCTAATTTTCAGAAATGCACAGGTTTGGTAGGTTTCCCTAGGTGCCGGCTGAGCTAGAGGCCAAAATCTACAGGTAGGCACTTTACAAAAAAACACCTCTGTTTTCTTTCAAAAATTTGGATGTGTCCACGTTGCGCTTTGGGGCGTTTCCTGTCGCGTGCGCTAGGCCTACCCACACAAGTGAGGTATCATTTTTATTGGGAGACTTGGGGGAAGGCTGGGTGGAAGGAAATTTGTGGTTCCTCTCAGATTCCAGAACTTTCTGCCACAGAAATGTGAAGAACATGTGTTTTTTTAGCCAAATTTTGAGGTTTGCAAAGGATTCTGGGTAACAGAACCTGGTGCGAGCCCCACAAGTCACCCCATCTTGGATTCCCCTTGGTCTCTAGTTTTCAGAAATGCACAGGTTTGGTAGGTTTCCCTAGGTGCCGGCTGAGCTAGAGGCCAAAATCTACAGGTAGGCACTTCGCAAAAAACACCTATGTTTTCTTTAAAAAATTTGGATGTGTCCACGTTGCGCTTTGGGGCGTTTCCTGTCGCGGGCGCTAGACCTACCCACACAAGTGAAGTATCATTTTTATCGGGAGACTTGGGGGAACGCTGGGTGGAAGGAAATTTGTGGCTCCTCTCAGATTCCAGAACTTTCTGCCACAGAAATGTGAGGAACATGTGTTTTTTTAGCCACCTTTTGCGGTTTGCAAAGGATTCTGGGTAACAGAACCTGGTCGGAGCCCCACAAGTCACCCCATCTTGGATTCCCCTAGGTCTCTAGTTTTCAGAAATGCACAGGTTTGGTAGGTTTCCTTAGGTGCCGGCTGAGCTAGAGGCCAAAATCTACAGGTAGGCACTACGCAAAAAACAACTCTGTTTTCTTTAAAAAATTTGGATGTGTCCACGTTGCGCTTTAGGGCGCTTCCTGTTGCGGGCGCTAGGCCTACCCACACAAGTGAGGTATCATTTTTATCGGGAGACTTGGGGGAACGCTGGGTGGAAGGAAATTTGTGGCTCCTCTCAGATTCCAGAACTTTCTGCCACAGAAATGTGAGGAACATGTGTTTTTTTAGCCAAATTTTGAGGTTTGCAAAGGATTCTGGGTAACAGAACCTGGTCCGAGCCCCACTAGTCACCCCCTTTGGATTCCCCTTGGTCTCTAGTTTTGAGAAATGCACAGGGTTGGTATGTTTCCCTAGGTGCCGGCTGAGCTAGAGGCCAAAATCTTCAGGTAGGCACTACGCAAAAAACACCTCTGTTTTCTTTCAAAAAATTGGATGTGTCCACGTTGCGCTTTGGGGCGTTTCCTGTCACGGGCACTAGGCCTACCCACACAAGTGAGGTATCATTTTTATTGGGAGACTTCGGGGAACGCTGGGTGGAAGGAAATTTGTGGCTCCTCTCAGATTCCAGAACTTTCTGCACAGAAATGTGAGGAACATGTGTT
>NW_027150256.1:0-52991 GCF_031143425.1 Pleurodeles waltl
AGCGTAACGTGGACACATCCTAAATTTTGGAAAAAAACAGAGGTGTTTTTTGCGAAGTGCCTACCTGTAGATTTTGGCCTCTAGCTCAGCCGGCACCTAGGGAAACCTACCAAACCTGTGCATTTCTGAAAACTAGAGACCTAGGGGAATCCAAGGAGGGGTGACTTGCGGGGCTCGGATCAGGTTCTGTTACCCAGAATCCTTTGCAAACCTCAAAATTTGGCTAAAAAAACACATGTCCCTCACATTTCTGTGGCAGAAAGTTCTGGAATCTGAGAGGAGCTACAAATCTCCTTCCACCCAGCGTTTCCCCAAGTCTCCCGATAAAAATTGATACCTCACTTGCGTGGGTAGGCCTAGCGTCGGCGACAGGAAACACCCCAAAGCGCAACGTGGACACATCCTAAATTTTGGAAAAAAACAGAGGTGTTTTTTGCGAAGTGCCTACCTGTAGATTTTGGCCTGTAGCTCAGCCGGCACCTAGGGAAACCTACCAAACCTGTGCATTTCTGAAAACTAGAGACATAGGGGAATCCAAGGAGGGGTGACTTGCGGGGCTCGGACCAGATTCTGATACCCAGAATCCTTTGCAAACCTCAAAATTTGGCTAAAAAAACACATGTCCCTCACATTTTTGTGGCAGAAAGTTCTGGAATCTGAGAGGAGCTACAAATTTCCTTCCACCCAGCGTTCCCCCCAAGTCTCCAGATAAAAATGATACCTCACTTGCGTGGGTAGGCCTATCGACGGCGACAGGAAACACCCCAAAGCGCAACGTGGACACATCCTAAATTTTGGAAAAAAACAGAGGTGTTTTTTGCGAAGTGCCTACCTGTAGATTTTGGCCTGTAGCTCAGCCGGCACCTAGGGAAACCTACCAAACCTGTGCATTTCTGAAAACTAGAGACCTAGGGGAATCCAAGGAGGGGTGACTTGCGGGGCTCGGACCAGGTTCTGTTACCCAGAATCCTTTGCAAAACCTCAAAATTTGGCTAAAAAAACACATGTTCCTCACATTTCTGTGGCAGAAAGTTCTGGAATCTGAGAGGAGCTACAAATCTCCTTCCACCCAGCGTTTCCCCAAGTCTCCCGATAAAAATGATACCTCACTTGCGTGGGTAGGCCTAGCGCCGGCGACAGGAAACATCCCAAAGCGCAACGTGGACACATCCTAAATTTTGGAAAAAAACAGAGGTGTTTTTTGCGAAGTGCCTACCTGTAGATTTTGGCCTCTAGCTCAGCCGGCACCTAGGGAAACCTACCAAACCTGTGCATTTCTGAAAACTAGAGACCTAGGGGAATCCAAGGAGGGGTGACTTGCGGGGCTCGGACCAGGTTCTGTTACCCAGAATCCTTTGCAAACCTCAAAATTTGGCTAAAAAAAACACATGTCCCTCACATTTCTGTGGCAGAAAGTTCTGGAATCTGAGAGGAGCTACAAATCTCCTTCCACCCAGCGTTCCCCCAAGTCTCCCGATAAAAATGATACCTCACTTGCGTGGGTAGGCCTAGCGTCGGCGACAGGAAACACCCCAAAGCGCAACGTGGACACATCCTAAATTTTGGAAAAAAACAGAGGTGTTTTTTGCGAAGTGCCTACCTGTAGATTTTGGCCTGTAGCTCAGCCGGCACCTAGGGAAACCTACCAAACCTGTGCATTTCTGAAAACTAGAGACATAGGGGAATCCAAGGAGGGGTGACTTGCGGGGCTCGGACCAGGTTCTGATACCCAGAATCCTTTGCAAACCTCAAAATTTGGCTAAAAAAACACATGTCCCTCACATTTTTGTGGCAGAAAGTTCTGGAATCTGAGAGGAGCTACAAATTTCCTTCCACCCAGCGTTCCCCCAAGTCTCCCGATAAAAATGATACCTCACTTGCGTGGGTAGCCCTAGCGCCGGCGACAGGAAACACCCCAAAGCGCAACGTGGACACATCCTAAATTTTGGAAAAAAACGGTGGTGTTTTTTGCGAAGTGCCTACCTGTAGATTTTGGCCTGTAGCTCAGCCGGCACCTAGGGAAACCTACCAAACCTGTGCATTTCTGAAAACTAGAGACCTAGGGGAATCCAAGGAGGGGTGACTTGCGGGGCTCGGACCAGGTTCTGTTACCCAGAATCCTTTGCAAACCTCAAAATTTGGCTAAAAAAACACATGTTCCTCACATTTCTGTGGCAGAAAGTTCGGGAATCTGAGAGGAGCTAAAAATCTCCTTCCACCCAGCGTTCCCCCAAGTCTCCCGATAAAAATGATACCTCACTTGCGTGGGTAGGCCTAGCGCCGGCGACAGGAAACATCCCAAAGCGCAACGTGGACACATCCTAAATTTTGGAAAAAAACAGAGGTGTTTTTTGCGAAGTGCCTACCTGTAGATTTTGGCCTCTAGCTCAGCCGGCACCTAGGGAAACCTACCAAACCTGTGCATTTCTGAAAACTAGAGACCTAGGGGAATCCAAGGAGGGGTGACTTGCGGGGCTCGGACCAGGTTCTGTTACCCAGAATCCTTTGCAAACCTCAAAATTTGGCTAAAAAAACACATGTCCCTCACATTTTTGTGGCAGAAAGTTCTGGAATCTGAGAGGAGCTACAAATTTCCTTCCACCCAGCGTTCCCCCAAGTCTCCCGATAAAAATGATACATCATTTGCGTGGGTAGCCTAGCGCCGGCGACAGGAAACACCCCAAAGCGCAACGTGGACACATCCTAAATTTTGGGAGAAAACTGAGGTGTTTTTTGCGAAGTGCCTACCTGTAGATTTTGGCCTCTAGCTCAGCCGGCACCTAGGGAAACCTACCAAACCTGTGCATTTCTGAAAACTAGAGACATAGGGGAATCCAAGGAGGGGTGACTTGCGGGGCTCGGACCAGGTTCTGTTACCCAGAATCCTTTGCAAACCTCAAAATTTGGCTAAAAAAAACACATGTTCCTCACATTTCTGTGGCAGAAAGTTCTGGAATCTGAGAGGAGCTACAAATTTCCTTCCACCCAGCGTTCCCCCAAGCCTCCTGATAAAAATGATACCTCACTTGCGTGGGTAGGCCTAGCGCCGGCGACAGGAAACACCCCAAAGCGCAACGTGGACACATCCTAAATTTTGGAAAAAAACATAGGTGTTTTTTGCGAAGTGCCTACCTGTAGATTTTGGCCTCTAGCTCACCCGGCACCTAGGGAAACCTACCAAACCTGTGCATTTCTGAAAACTAGAGAGCTAGGGGAATCCAAGGAGGGGTGACTTGCGGGGCTCGGACCAGGTTCTGTTACCCAGAATCCTTTGCAAACCTCAAAATTTGTCTAAAAAAACACATGTCCCTCACATTTCTGTGGCAGAAAGTTCTGGAATCGGAGAGGAGCTACAAATTTCCTTCCACCCAGCGTTCCCCCCAAGTCTCCAGATAAAAATGATACCTCACTTGCGTGGGTAGGCCTAGCGACGGCGACAGGAAACACCCCAAAGCGCAACGTGGACACATCCTAAATTTTGGAAAAAAACATAGGTGTTTTTTGCGAAGTGCCTACCTGTAGATTTTGGCCTCTAGCTCAGCCGGCACCTAGGGAAACCTACCAAACCTGTGCATTTCTGAAAACTAGAGAGCTAGGGGAATCCAAGGAGGGGTGACTTGCGGGGCTCGGACCAGGTTCTGTTACCCAGAATCCTTTGCAAACCTCAAAATTTGTCTAAAAAAACACATGTCCCTCACATTTCTGTGGCAGAAAGTTCTGGAATCGGAGAGGAGCTACAAATTTCCTTCCACCCAGCGTTCCCCCAAGTCTCCAGATAAAAATGATACCTCACTTGCGTGGGTAGGCCTAGCGACGGCGACAGGAAACACCCCAAAGCGCAACGTGGACACATCCTAAATTTTGGAAAAAAACAGAGGTGTTTTTTGCGAAGTGCCTACCTGTAGATTTTGGCCTCTAGCTCAGCCGGCACCTAGGGAAACCTACCAAACCTGTGCATTTCTGAAAACTAGAGACCTAGGGGAATCCAAGGAGGGGTGACTTGCGGGGCTCGGACCAGGTTCTGTTACCCAGAATCCTTTGCAAACCTCAAAATTTGGCTAAAAAAACACATGTTCCTCACATTTCTGTGGCAGAAAGTTCTGCAATCTGAGAGGAGCTACAAATCTCCTTCCACCCAGCGTTCCCCCAAGTCTCCCGATAAAAATGATACCTCACTTGCGTGGGTAGGCCTAGCGCCGGCGACAGGAAACACCCCAAAGCGCAACGTGGACACATCCTAAATTTTGGAAAAAAACCGAGGTGTTTTTTGCGAAGTGCCTACCTGTAGATTTTGGCCTGTAGCTCAGCCTGCACCTAGGGAAACCTACCAAACCTGTGCATTTCTGAAAACTAGAGACCTAGGGGAATCCAAGGAGGGGTGACTTGTGGGGCTCGGATCAGGTTCTGTTACCCAGAATCCTTTGCAAACCTCAAAATTTGGCTAAAAAAACACATGTCCCTCACATTTCTGTGGCAGAAAGTTCTGGAATCTGAGAGGAGCTACAAATCTCCTTCCACCCAGCGTTCCCCCAAGTCTCCCGATAAAAATGATACCTCACTTGCGTGGGTAGGCCTAGCGTCGGCGACAGGAAACACCCCAAAGCGCAACGTGGACACATCCTAAATTTTGGAAAAAAACAGAGGTGTTTTTTGCGAAGTGCCTACCTGTAGATTTTGGCCTGTAGCTCAGCCGGCACCTAGGGAAACCTACCAAACCTGTGCATTTCTGAAAACTAGAGACATAGGGGAATCCAAGGAGGGGTGACTTGCGGGGCTCGGACCAGGTTCTGATACCCAGAATCCTTTGCAAACCTCAAAATTTGGCTAAAAAAACACATGTCCCTCACATTTTTGTGGCAGAAAGTTCTGGAATCTGAGAGGAGCTACAAATTTCCTCCCACCCAGCGTTCCCCCAAGTCTCCAGATAAAAATGATACCTCACTTGCGTGGGTAGGCCTATCGACGGCGACAGGAAACACCCCAAAGCGCAACGTGGACACATCCTAAATTTTGGAAAAAAACAGAGGTGTTTTTTGCGAAGTGCCTACCTGTAGATTTTGGCCTGTAGCTCAGCCGGCACCTAGGGAAACCTACCAAACGTGTGCATTTCTGAAAACTAGAGACCTAGGGGAATCCAAGGAGGGGTGACTTGCGGGGCTCGGACCAGGTTCTGTTACCCAGAATCCTTTGCAAACCTCAAAATTTGGCTAAAAAAACACATGTTCCTCACATTTCTGTGGCAGAAAGTTCGGGAATCTGAGAGGAGCTAAAAATCTCCTTCCACCCAGCGTTCCCCCAAGTCTCCCGATAAAAATGATACCTCACTTGCGTGGGTAGGCCTAGCGCCGGCGACAGGAAACATCCCAAAGCGCAACGTGGACACATCCTAAATTTTGGAAAAAAACAGAGGTGTTTTTTGCGAAGTGCCTACCTGTAGATTTTGGCCTCTAGCTCAGCCGGCACCTAGGGAAACCTACCAAACCTGTGCATTTCTGAAAACTAGAGACCTAGGGGAATCCAAGGAGGGGTGACTTGCGGGGCTCGGACCAGGTTCTGTTACCCAGAATCCTTTGCAAACCTCAAAATTTGGCTAAAAAAACACATGTCCCTCACATTTTTGTGGCAGAAAGTTCTGGAATCTGAGAGGAGCTACAAATTTCCTTCCACCCAGCGTTCCCCCAAGTCTCCCGATAAAAATGATACATCATTTGCGTGGGTAGGCCTAGCGCCGGCGACAGGAAACACCCCAAAGCGCAACGTGGACACATCATAAATTTTGGGAGAAAACTGAGGTGTTTTTTGCGAAGTGCCTACCTGTAGATTTTGGCCTCTAGCTCAGCCGGCACCTAGGGAAACCTACCAAACCTGTGCATTTCTGAAAACTAGAGACATAGGGGAATCCAAGGAGGGGTGACTTGCGGGGCTCGGACCAGGTTCTGTTACCCAGAATCCTTTGCAAACCTCAAAATTTGGCTAAAAAAACACATGTCCCTCACATTTTTGTGGCAGAAAGTTCTGGAATCTGAGAGGAGCTACAAATTTCCTTCCACCCAGCGTTCCCCCAAGTCTCCCGATAAAAATGATACATCATTTGCGTGGGTAGGCCTAGCGCCGGCGACAGGAAACACCCCAAAGCGCAACGTGGACACATCCTAAATTTTGGGAGAAAACTGAGGTGTTTTTTGCGAAGTGCCTACCTGTAGATTTTGGCCTCTAGCTCAGCCGGCACCTAGGGAAACCTACCAAACCTGTGCATTTCTGAAAACTAGAGACATAGGGGAATCCAAGGAGGGGTGACTTGCGGGGCTCGGACCAGGTTCTGTTACCCAGAATCCTTTGCAAACCTCAAAATTTGGCTAAAAAAACACATGTTCCTCACATTTCTGTGGCAGAAAGTTCTGGAATCTGAGAGGAGCTACAAATTTCCTTCCACCCAGCGTTCCCCCAAGCCTCCTGATAAAAATGATACCTCACTTGCGTGGGTAGGCCTAGCGCCGGCGACAGGAAACACCCCAAAGCGCAACGTGGACACATCCTAAATTTTGGAAAAAAACATAGGTGTTTTTTGCGAAGTGCCTACCTGTAGATTTTGGCCTCTAGCTCAGCCGGCACCTAGGGAAACCTACCAAACCTGTGCATTTCTGAAAACTAGAGAGCTAGGGGAATCCAAGGAGGGGTGACTTGCGGGGCTCGGACCAGGTTCTGTTACCCAGAATCCTTTGCAAACCTCAAAATTTGTCTAAAAAAACACATGTCCCTCACATTTCTGTGGCAGAAAGTTCTGGAATCGGAGAGGAGCTACAAATTTCCTTCCACCCAGCGTTCCCCCAAGTCTCCAGATAAAAATGATACCTCACTTGCGTGGGTAGGCCTAGCGACGGCGACAGGAAACACCCCAAAGCGCAACGTGGACACATCCTAAATTTTGGAAAAAAACAGAGGTGTTTTTTGCGAAGTGCCTACCTGTAGATTTTGGCCTCTAGCTCAGCCGGCACCTAGGGAAACCTACCAAACCTGTGCATTTCTGAAAACTAGAGACCTAGGGGAATCCAAGGAGGGGTGACTTGCGGGGCTCGGACCAGGTTCTGTTACCCAGAATCCTTTGCAAACCTCAAAATTTGGCTAAAAAAACACATGTTCCTCACATTTCTGTGGCAGAAAGTTCTGCAATCTGAGAGGAGCTACAAATCTCCTTCCACCCAGCGTTCCCCCAAGTCTCCCGATAAAAATGATACCTCACTTGCGTGGGTAGGCCTAGCGCCGGCGACAGGAAACACCCCAAAGCGCAACGTGGACACATCCTAAATTTTGGAAAAAAACCGAGGTGTTTTTTGCGAAGTGCCTACCTGTAGATTTTGGCCTGTAGCTCAGCCTGCACCTAGGGAAACCTACCAAACCTGTGCATTTCTGAAAACTAGAGACCTAGGGGAATCCAAGGAGGGGTGACTTGTGGGGCTCGGATCAGGTTCTGTTACCCAGAATCCTTTGCAAACCTCAAAATTTGGCTAAAAAAACACATGTCCCTCACATTTCTGTGGCAGAAAGTTCTGGAATCTGAGAGGAGCTACAAATCTCCTTCCACCCAGCGTTCCCCCAAGTCTCCCGATAAAAATGATACCTCACTTGCGTGGGTAGGCCTAGCGTCGGCGACAGGAAACACCCCAAAGCGCAACGTGGACACATCCTAAATTTTGGAAAAAAACAGAGGTGTTTTTTGCGAAGTGCCTACCTGTAGATTTTGGCCTGTAGCTCAGCCGGCACCTAGGGAAACCTACCAAACCTGTGCATTTCTGAAAACTAGAGACATAGGGGAATCCAAGGAGGGGTGACTTGCGGGGCTCGGACCAGGTTCTGATACCCAGAATCCTTTGCAAACCTCAAAATTTGGCTAAAAAAACACATGTCCCTCACATTTTTGTGGCAGAAAGTTCTGGAATCTGAGAGGAGCTACAAATTTCCTCCCACCCAGCGTTCCCCCAAGTCTCCAGATAAAAATGATACCTCACTTGCGTGGGTAGGCCTATCGACGGCGACAGGAAACACCCCAAAGCGCAACGTGGACACATCCTAAATTTTGGAAAAAAACAGAGGTGTTTTTAGCGAAGTGCCTACCTGTAGATTTTGGCCTGTAGCTCAGCCGGCACCTAGGGAAACCTACCAAACGTGTGCATTTCTGAAAACTAGAGACCTAGGGGAATCCAAGGAGGGGTGACTTGCGGGGCTCGGACCAGGTTCTGTTACCCAGAATCCTTTGCAAACCTCAAAATTTGGCTAAAAAAACACATGTTCCTCACATTTCTGTGGCAGAAAGTTCGGGAATCTGAGAGGAGCTAAAAATCTCCTTCCACCCAGCGTTCCCCCAAGTCTCCCGATAAAAATGATACCTCACTTGCGTGGGTAGGCCTAGCGCCGGCGACAGGAAACATCCCAAAGCGCAACGTGGACACATCCTAAATTTTGGAAAAAAACAGAGGTGTTTTTTGCGAAGTGCCTACCTGTAGATTTTGGCCTCTAGCTCAGCCGGCACCTAGGGAAACCTACCAAACCTGTGCATTTCTGAAAACTAGAGACCTAGGGGAATCCAAGGAGGGGTGACTTGCGGGGCTCGGACCAGGTTCTGTTACCCAGAATCCTTTGCAAACCTCAAAATTTGGCTAAAAAAACACATGTCCCTCACATTTTTGTGGCAGAAAGTTCTGGAATCTGAGAGGAGCTACAAATTTCCTTCCACCCAGCGTTCCCCCAAGTCTCCCGATAAAAATGATACATCATTTGCGTGGGTAGGCCTAGCGCCGGCGACAGGAAACACCCCAAAGCGCAACGTGGACACATCATAAATTTTGGGAGAAAACTGAGGTGTTTTTTGCGAAGTGCCTACCTGTAGATTTTGGCCTCTAGCTCAGCCGGCACCTAGGGAAACCTACCAAACCTGTGCATTTCTGAAAACTAGAGACATAGGGGAATCCAAGGAGGGGTGACTTGCGGGGCTCGGACCAGGTTCTGTTACCCAGAATCCTTTGCAAACCTCAAAATTTGGCTAAAAAAACACATGTCCCTCACATTTTTGTGGCAGAAAGTTCTGGAATCTGAGAGGAGCTACAAATTTCCTTCCACCCAGCGTTCCCCCAAGTCTCCCGATAAAAATGATACATCATTTGCGTGGGTAGGCCTAGCGCCGGCGACAGGAAACACCCCAAAGCGCAACGTGGACACATCCTAAATTTTGGGAGAAAACTGAGGTGTTTTTTGCGAAGTGCCTACCTGTAGATTTTGGCCTCTAGCTCAGCCGGCACCTAGGGAAACCTACCAAACCTGTGCATTTCTGAAAACTAGAGACATAGGGGAATCCAAGGAGGGGTGACTTGCGGGGCTCGGACCAGGTTCTGTTACCCAGAATCCTTTGCAAACCTCAAAATTTGGCTAAAAAAACACATGTTCCTCACATTTCTGTGGCAGAAAGTTCTGGAATCTGAGAGGAGCTACAAATTTCCTTCCACCCAGCGTTCCCCCAAGCCTCCTGATAAAAATGATACCTCACTTGCGTGGGTAGGCCTAGCGCCGGCGACAGGAAACACCCCAAAGCGCAACGTGGACACATCCTAAATTTTGGAAAAAAACATAGGTGTTTTTTGCGAAGTGCCTACCTGTAGATTTTGGCCTCTAGCTCAGCCGGCACCTAGGGAAACCTACCAAACCTGTGCATTTCTGAAAACTAGAGAGCTAGGGGAATCCAAGGAGGGGTGACTTGCGGGGCTCGGACCAGGTTCTGTTACCCAGAATCCTTTGCAAACCTCAAAATTTGTCTAAAAAAACACATGTCCCTCACATTTCTGTGGCAGAAAGTTCTGGAATCGGAGAGGAGCTACAAATTTCCTTCCACCCAGCGTTCCCCCAAGTCTCCAGATAAAAATGATACCTCACTTGCGTGGGTAGGCCTAGCGACGGCGACAGGAAACACCCCAAAGCGCAACGTGGACACATCCTAAATTTTGGAAAAAAACAGAGGTGTTTTTTGCGAAGTGCCTACCTGTAGATTTTGGCCTCTAGCTCAGCCGGCACCTAGGGAAACCTACCAAACCTGTGCATTTCTGAAAACTAGAGACCTAGGGGAATCCAAGGAGGGGTGACTTGCGGGGCTCGGACCAGGTTCTGTTACCCAGAATCCTTTGCAAACCTCAAAATTTGGCTAAAAAAACACATGTTCCTCACATTTCTGTGGCAGAAAGTTCTGCAATCTGAGAGGAGCTACAAATCTCCTTCCACCCAGCGTTCCCCCAAGTCTCCCGATAAAAATGATACCTCACTTGCGTGGGTAGGCCTAGCGCCGGCGACAGGAAACACCCCAAAGCGCAACGTGGACACATCCTAAATTTTGGAAAAAAACCGAGGTGTTTTTTGCGAAGTGCCTACCTGTAGATTTTGGCCTGTAGCTCAGCCTGCACCTAGGGAAACCTACCAAACCTGTGCATTTCTGAAAACTAGAGACCTAGGGGAATCCAAGGAGGGGTGACTTGTGGGGCTCGGATCAGGTTCTGTTACCCAGAATCCTTTGCAAACCTCAAAATTTGGCTAAAAAAACACATGTCCCTCACATTTCTGTGGCAGAAAGTTCTGGAATCTGAGAGGAGCTACAAATCTCCTTCCACCCAGCGTTCCCCCAAGTCTCCCGATAAAAATGATACCTCACTTGCGTGGGTAGGCCTAGCGTCGGCGACAGGAAACACCCCAAAGCGCAACGTGGACACATCCTAAATTTTGGAAAAAAACAGAGGTGTTTTTTGCGAAGTGCCTACCTGTAGATTTTGGCCTGTAGCTCAGCCGGCACCTAGGGAAACCTACCAAACCTGTGCATTTCTGAAAACTAGAGACATAGGGGAATCCAAGGAGGGGTGACTTGCGGGGCTCGGACCAGGTTCTGATACCCAGAATCCTTTGCAAACCTCAAAATTTGGCTAAAAAAACACATGTCCCTCACATTTTTGTGGCAGAAAGTTCTGGAATCTGAGAGGAGCTACAAATTTCCTTCCACCCAGCGTTCCCCCAAGTCTCCAGATAAAAATGATACCTCACTTGCGTGGGTAGGCCTATCGACGGCGACAGGAAACACCCCAAAGCGCAACGTGGACACATCCTAAATTTTGGAAAAAAACAGAGGTGTTTTTAGCGAAGTGCCTACCTGTAGATTTTGGCCTGTAGCTCAGCCGGCACCTAGGGAAACCTACCAAACGTGTGCATTTCTGAAAACTAGAGACCTAGGGGAATCCAAGGAGGGGTGACTTGCGGGGCTCGGACCAGGTTCTGTTACCCAGAATCCTTTGCAAACCTCAAAATTTGGCTAAAAAAACACATGTTCCTCACATTTCTGTGGCAGAAAGTTCGGGAATCTGAGAGGAGCTAAAAATCTCCTTCCACCCAGCGTTCCCCCAAGTCTCCCGATAAAAATGATACCTCACTTGCGTGGGTAGGCCTAGCGCCGGCGACAGGAAACATCCCAAAGCGCAACGTGGACACATCCTAAATTTTGGAAAAAAACAGAGGTGTTTTTTGCGAAGTGCCTACCTGTAGATTTTGGCCTCTAGCTCAGCCGGCACCTAGGGAAACCTACCAAACCTGTGCATTTCTGAAAACTAGAGACCTAGGGGAATCCAAGGAGGGGTGACTTGCGGGGCTCGGACCAGGTTCTGTTACCCAGAATCCTTTGCAAACCTCAAAATTTGGCTAAAAAAACACATGTCCCTCACATTTTTGTGCCAGAAAGTTCTGGAATCTGAGAGGAGCTACAAATTTCCTTCCACCCAGCGTTCCCCCAAGTCTCCCGATAAAAATGATACATCATTTGCGTGGGTAGGCCTAGCGCCGGCGACAGGAAACACCCCAAAGCGCAACGTGGACACATCATAAATTTTGGGAGAAAACTGAGGTGTTTTTTGCGAAGTGCCTACCTGTAGATTTTGGCCTCTAGCTCAGCCGGCACCTAGGGAAACCTACCAAACCTGTGCATTTCTGAAAACTAGAGACATAGGGGAATCCAAGGAGGGGTGACTTGCGGGGCTCGGACCAGGTTCTGTTACCCAGAATCCGTTGCAAACCTCAAAATTTGGCTAAAAAAACACATGTTCCTCACATTTCTGTGGCAGAAAGTTCTGGAATCTGAGAGGAGCTACAAATTTCCTTTCACCCAGCGTTCCCCCAAGCCTCCTGATAAAAATGATACCTCACTTGCGTGGGTAGGCCTAGCGCCGGCGACAGGAAACACCCCAAAGCGCAACGTGGACACATCCTAAATTTTGGAAAAAAACAGAGGTTTTTTTTGTGAAGTGCCTACCTGTAGATTTTGGCCTCTAGCTCAGCTGGCACCTAGGGAAACCTACCAAACGTGTGCATTTCTGAAAACTAGAGACCTAAGGGAATCCAAGGAGGGGTGACTTGCGGGGCTCGGACCAGGTTCTGTTACCCAGAATCCTTTGCAAACCTCAAAATTTGGCAAAAAAAACACATGTCCCTCACATTTCTGTGGCAGAAAGTTCTGGAATCTGAGAGGAGCTACAAATTTCCTTCCACCCAGCGTTCCCCCAAGTCTCCAGATAAAAATGATACCTCACTTGCGTGGGTAGGCCTAGCGACGGCGACAGGAAACACCCCAAAGCGCAACGTGGACACATCCTAAATTTTGGAAAAAAACAGAGGTGTTTTTTGCGAAGTGCCTACCTGTAGATTTTGGCCTGTAGCTCAGCCGGCACCTAGGGAAACCTACCAAACCTGTGCATTTCTGAAAACTAGAGACCTAGGGGAATCCAAGGAGGGGTGACTTGCGGGGCTCGGACCAGGTTCTGTTACCCAGAATCCTTTGCAAACCTCAAAATTTGGCTAAAAAAACACATGTTCCTCACATTTCTGTGGCAGAAAGTTCTGGAATCTGAGAGGAGCTACAAATCTCCTTCCACCCAGCGTTCCCCCAAGTCTCCCGATAAAAATGATACCTCACTTGCGTGGGTAGGCCTAGCGCCGGCGACAGGAAACACCCCAAAGCGCAACGTGGACACATCCTAAATTTTGGAAAAAAACAGAGGTGTTTTTTGCGATGTGCCTACCTGTAGATTTTGGCCTGTAGCTCAGCCGGCACCTAGGGAAACCTACCAAACCTGTGCATTTCTGAAAACTAGAGACCTAGGGGAATCCAAGGAGGGGTGACTTGCGGGGCTCGGACCAGGTTCTGATACCCAGAATCCTTTGCAAACCTCAAAATTTGGCTAAAAAAACACATGTTCCTCACATTTCTGTGGCAGAAAGTTCTGGAATCTGAGAGGAGCTACAAATTTCCTTCCACCCAGCGTTCCCCCAAGTCTCCAGATAAAAATGATACCTCACTTGCGTGGGTAGGCCTATCGACGGCGACAGGAAACACCCCAAAGCGCAACGTGGACACATCCTAAATTTTGGAAAAAAACAGAGGTGTTTTTTGCGAAGTGCCTACCTGTAGATTTTGGCCTCTAGCTCAGCCGGCACCTAGGGAAACCTACCAAACCTGTGCATTTCTGAAAACTAGAGAGCTAGGGGAATCCATGGAGGGGTGACTTGCGGGGCTCGGACCAGGTTCTGTTACCCAGAATCCTTTGCAAACCTCAAAATTTGTCTAAAAAAACACATGTCCCTCACATTTCTGTGGCAGAAAGTTCTGGAATCTGAGAGGAGCTACAAATTTCCTTCCACCCAGCGTTCCCCCAAGTCTCCAGATAAAAATGATACCTCACTTGCGTGGGTAGGCCTAGCGACGGCGACAGGAAACACCCCAAAGCGTAACGTGGACACATCCTAAATTTTGGAAAAAAACAGAGGTGTTTTTTGCGAAGTGCCTACCTGTAGATTTTGGCCTCTAGCTCAGCCGGCACCTAGGGAAACCTACCAAACCTGTGCATTTCTGAAAACTAGAGACCTAGGGGAATCCAAGGAGGGGTGACTTGCGGGGCTCGGATCAGGTTCTGTTACCCAGAATCCTTTGCAAACCTCAAAATTTGGCTAAAAAAACACATGTCCCTCACATTTCTGTGGCAGAAAGTTCTGGAATCTGAGAGGAGCTACAAATCTCCTTCCACCCAGCGTTTCCCCAAGTCTCCCGATAAAAATGATACCTCACTTGCGTGGGTAGGCCTAGCGTCGGCGACAGGAAACACCCCAAAGCGCAACGTGGACACATCCTAAATTTTGGAAAAAAACAGAGGTGTTTTTTGCGAAGTGCCTACCTGTAGATTTTGGCCTGTAGCTCAGCCGGCACCTAGGGAAACCTACCAAACCTGTGCATTTCTGAAAACTAGAGACATAGGGGAATCCAAGGAGGGGTGACTTGCGGGGCTCGGACCAGATTCTGATACCCAGAATCCTTTGCAAACCTCAAAATTTGGCTAAAAAAACACATGTCCCTCACATTTTTGTGGCAGAAAGTTCTGGAATCTGAGAGGAGCTACAAATTTCCTTCCACCCAGCGTTCCCCCAAGTCTCCAGATAAAAATGATACCTCACTTGCGTGGGTAGGCCTATCGACGGCGACAGGAAACACCCCAAAGCGCAACGTGGACACATCCTAAATTTTGGAAAAAAACAGAGGTGTTTTTTGCGAAGTGCCTACCTGTAGATTTTGGCCTGTAGCTCAGCCGGCACCTAGGGAAACCTACCAAACCTGTGCATTTCTGAAAACTAGAGACCTAGGGGAATCCAAGGAGGGGTGACTTGCGGGGCTCGGACCAGGTTCTGTTACCCAGAATCCTTTGCAAACCTCAAAATTTGGCTAAAAAAACACATGTTCCTCACATTTCTGTGGCAGAAAGTTCTGGAATCTGAGAGGAGCTACAAATCTCCTTCCACCCAGCGTTTCCCCAAGTCTCCCGATAAAAATGATACCTCACTTGCGTGGGTAGGCCTAGCGCCGGCGACAGGAAACATCCCAAAGCGCAACGTGGACACATCCTAAATTTTGGAAAAAAACAGAGGTGTTTTTTGCGAAGTGCCTACCTGTAGATTTTGGCCTCTAGCTCAGCCGGCACCTAGGGAAACCTACCAAACCTGTGCATTTCTGAAAACTAGAGACCTAGGGGAATCCAAGGAGGGGTGACTTGCGGGGCTCGGACCAGGTTCTGTTACCCAGAATCCTTTGCAAACCTCAAAATTTGGCTAAAAAAACACATGTCCCTCACATTTCTGTGGCAGAAAGTTCTGGAATCTGAGAGGAGCTACAAATCTCCTTCCACCCAGCGTTCCCCCAAGTCTCCCGATAAAAATGATACCTCACTTGCGTGGGTAGGCCTAGCGTCGGCGACAGGAAACACCCCAAAGCGCAACGTGGACACATCCTAAATTTTGGAAAAAAACAGAGGTGTTTTTTGCGAAGTGCCTACCTGTAGATTTTGGCCTGTAGCTCAGCCGGCACCTAGGGAAACCTACCAAACCTGTGCATTTCTGAAAACTAGAGACCTAGGGGAATCCAAGGAGGGGTGACTTGCGGGGCTCGGACCAGGTTCTGTTACCCAGAATCCTTTGCAAACCTCAAAATTTGGCTAAAAAAACACATGTTCCTCACATTTCTGTGGCAGAAAGTTCTGGAATCTGAGAGGAGCTACAAATCTCCTTCCACCCAGCGTTCCCCCAAGTCTCCCGATAAAAATGATACCTCACTTGCGTGGGTAGGCCTAGCGCCGGCGACAGGAAACACCCCAAAGCGCAACGTGGACACATCCTAAATTTTGGAAAAAAACAGAGGTGTTTTTTGCGATGTGCCTACCTGTAGATTTTGGCCTGTAGCTCAGCCGGCACCTAGGGAAACCTACCAAACCTGTGCATTTCTGAAAACTAGAGACCTAGGGGAATCCAAGGAGGGGTGACTTGCGGGGCTCGGACCAGGTTCTGATACCCAGAATCCTTTGCAAACCTCAAAATTTGGCTAAAAAAACACATGTTCCTCACATTTCTGTGGCAGAAAGTTCTGGAATCTGAGAGGAGCTACAAATTTCCTTCCACCCAGCGTTCCCCCAAGTCTCCAGATAAAAATGATACCTCACTTGCGTGGGTAGGCCTATCGACGGCGACAGGAAACACCCCAAAGCGCAACGTGGACACATCCTAAATTTTGGAAAAAAACAGAGGTGTTTTTTGCGAAGTGCCTACCTGTAGATTTTGGCCTCTAGCTCAGCCGGCACCTAGGGAAACCTACCAAACCTGTGCATTTCTGAAAACTAGAGAGCTAGGGGAATCCATGGAGGGGTGACTTGCGGGGCTCGGACCAGGTTCTGTTACCCAGAATCCTTTGCAAACCTCAAAATTTGTCTAAAAAAACACATGTCCCTCACATTTCTGTGGCAGAAAGTTCTGGAATCTGAGAGGAGCTACAAATTTCCTTCCACCCAGCGTTCCCCCAAGTCTCCAGATAAAAATGATACCTCACTTGCGTGGGTAGGCCTAGCGACGGCGACAGGAAACACCCCAAAGCGTAACGTGGACACATCCTAAATTTTGGAAAAAAACAGAGGTGTTTTTTGCGAAGTGCCTACCTGTAGATTTTGGCCTCTAGCTCAGCCGGCACCTAGGGAAACCTACCAAACCTGTGCATTTCTGAAAACTAGAGACCTAGGGGAATCCAAGGAGGGGTGACTTGCGGGGCTCGGATCAGGTTCTGTTACCCAGAATCCTTTGCAAACCTCAAAATTTGGCTAAAAAAACACATGTCCCTCACATTTCTGTGGCAGAAAGTTCTGGAATCTGAGAGGAGCTACAAATCTCCTTCCACCCAGCGTTTCCCCAAGTCTCCCGATAAAAATGATACCTCACTTGCGTGGGTAGGCCTAGCGTCGGCGACAGGAAACACCCCAAAGCGCAACGTGGACACATCCTAAATTTTGGAAAAAAACAGAGGTGTTTTTTGCGAAGTGCCTACCTGTAGATTTTGGCCTGTAGCTCAGCCGGCACCTAGGGAAACCTACCAAACCTGTGCATTTCTGAAAACTAGAGACATAGGGGAATCCAAGGAGGGGTGACTTGCGGGGCTCGGACCAGATTCTGATACCCAGAATCCTTTGCAAACCTCAAAATTTGGCTAAAAAAACACATGTCCCTCACATTTTTGTGGCAGAAAGTTCTGGAATCTGAGAGGAGCTACAAATTTCCTTCCACCCAGCGTTCCCCCAAGTCTCCAGATAAAAATGATACCTCACTTGCGTGGGTAGGCCTATCGACGGCGACAGGAAACACCCCAAAGCGCAACGTGGACACATCCTAAATTTTGGAAAAAAACAGAGGTGTTTTTTGCGAAGTGCCTACCTGTAGATTTTGGCCTGTAGCTCAGCCGGCACCTAGGGAAACCTACCAAACCTGTGCATTTCTGAAAACTAGAGACCTAGGGGAATCCAAGGAGGGGTGACTTGCGGGGCTCGGACCAGGTTCTGTTACCCAGAATCCTTTGCAAACCTCAAAATTTGGCTAAAAAAACACATGTTCCTCACATTTCTGTGGCAGAAAGTTCTGGAATCTGAGAGGAGCTACAAATCTCCTTCCACCCAGCGTTTCCCCAAGTCTCCCGATAAAAATGATACCTCACTTGCGTGGGTAGGCCTAGCGCCGGCGACAGGAAACATCCCAAAGCGCAACGTGGACACATCCTAAATTTTGGAAAAAAACAGAGGTGTTTTTTGCGAAGTGCCTACCTGTAGATTTTGGCCTCTAGCTCAGCCGGCACCTAGGGAAACCTACCAAACCTGTGCATTTCTGAAAACTAGAGACCTAGGGGAATCCAAGGAGGGGTGACTTGCGGGGCTCGGACCAGGTTCTGTTACCCAGAATCCTTTGCAAACCTCAAAATTTGGCTAAAAAAACACATGTCCCTCACATTTCTGTGGCAGAAAGTTCTGGAATCTGAGAGGAGCTACAAATCTCCTTCCACCCAGCGTTCCCCCAAGTCTCCCGATAAAAATGATACCTCACTTGCGTGGGTAGGCCTAGCGTCGGCGACAGGAAACACCCCAAAGCGCAACGTGGACACATCCTAAATTTTGGAAAAAAACAGAGGTGTTTTTTGCGAAGTGCCTACCTGTAGATTTTGGCCTGTAGCTCAGCCGGCACCTAGGGAAACCTACCAAACCTGTGCATTTCTGAAAACTAGAGACCTAGGGGAATCCAAGGAGGGGTGACTTGCGGGGCTCGGACCAGGTTCTGTTACCCAGAATCCTTTGCAAACCTCAAAATTTGGCTAAAAAAACACATGTTCCTCACATTTCTGTGGCAGAAAGTTCTGGAATCTGAGAGGAGCTACAAATCTCCTTCCACCCAGCGTTCCCCCAAGTCTCCCGATAAAAATGATACCTCACTTGCGTGGGTAGGCCTAGCGCCGGCGACAGGAAACACCCCAAAGCGCAACGTGGACACATCCTAAATTTTGGAAAAAAACAGAGGTGTTTTTTGCGATGTGCCTACCTGTAGATTTTGGCCTGTAGCTCAGCCGGCACCTAGGGAAACCTACCAAACCTGTGCATTTCTGAAAACTAGAGACCTAGGGGAATCCAAGGAGGGGTGACTTGCGGGGCTCGGACCAGGTTCTGATACCCAGAATCCTTTGCAAACCTCAAAATTTGGCTAAAAAAACACATGTTCCTCACATTTCTGTGGCAGAAAGTTCTGGAATCTGAGAGGAGCTACAAATTTCCTTCCACCCAGCGTTCCCCCAAGTCTCCAGATAAAAATGATACCTCACTTGCGTGGGTAGGCCTATCGACGGCGACAGGAAACACCCCAAAGCGCAACGTGGACACATCCTAAATTTTGGAAAAAAACAGAGGTGTTTTTTGCGAAGTGCCTACCTGTAGATTTTGGCCTCTAGCTCAGCCGGCACCTAGGGAAACCTACCAAACCTGTGCATTTCTGAAAACTAGAGAGCTAGGGGAATCCATGGAGGGGTGACTTGCGGGGCTCGGACCAGGTTCTGTTACCCAGAATCCTTTGCAAACCTCAAAATTTGTCTAAAAAAACACATGTCCCTCACATTTCTGTGGCAGAAAGTTCTGGAATCTGAGAGGAGCTACAAATTTCCTTCCACCCAGCGTTCCCCCAAGTCTCCAGATAAAAATGATACCTCACTTGCGTGGGTAGGCCTAGCGACGGCGACAGGAAACACCCCAAAGCGTAACGTGGACACATCCTAAATTTTGGAAAAAAACAGAGGTGTTTTTTGCGAAGTGCCTACCTGTAGATTTTGGCCTCTAGCTCAGCCGGCACCTAGGGAAACCTACCAAACCTGTGCATTTCTGAAAACTAGAGACCTAGGGGAATCCAAGGAGGGGTGACTTGCGGGGCTCGGATCAGGTTCTGTTACCCAGAATCCTTTGCAAACCTCAAAATTTGGCTAAAAAAACACATGTCCCTCACATTTCTGTGGCAGAAAGTTCTGGAATCTGAGAGGAGCTACAAATCTCCTTCCACCCAGCGTTTCCCCAAGTCTCCCGATAAAAATGATACCTCACTTGCGTGGGTAGGCCTAGCGTCGGCGACAGGAAACACCCCAAAGCGCAACGTGGACACATCCTAAATTTTGGAAAAAAACAGAGGTGTTTTTTGCGAAGTGCCTACCTGTAGATTTTGGCCTGTAGCTCAGCCGGCACCTAGGGAAACCTACCAAACCTGTGCATTTCTGAAAACTAGAGACATAGGGGAATCCAAGGAGGGGTGACTTGCGGGGCTCGGACCAGATTCTGATACCCAGAATCCTTTGCAAACCTCAAAATTTGGCTAAAAAAAACACATGTCCCTCACATTTTTGTGGCAGAAAGTTCTGGAATCTGAGAGGAGCTACAAATTTCCTTCCACCCAGCGTTCCCCCAAGTCTCCAGATAAAAATGATACCTCACTTGCGTGGGTAGGCCTATCGACGGCGACAGGAAACACCCCAAAGCGCAACGTGGACACATCCTAAATTTTGGAAAAAAACAGAGGTGTTTTTTGCGAAGTGCCTACCTGTAGATTTTGGCCTGTAGCTCAGCCGGCACCTAGGGAAACCTACCAAACCTGTGCATTTCTGAAAACTAGAGACCTAGGGGAATCCAAGGAGGGGTGACTTGCGGGGCTCGGACCAGGTTCTGTTACCCAGAATCCTTTGCAAACCTCAAAATTTGGCTAAAAAAACACATGTTCCTCACATTTCTGTGGCAGAAAGTTCTGGAATCTGAGAGGAGCTACAAATCTCCTTCCACCCAGCGTTTCCCCAAGTCTCCCGATAAAAATGATACCTCACTTGCGTGGGTAGGCCTAGCGCCGGCGACAGGAAACATCCCAAAGCGCAACGTGGACACATCCTAAATTTTGGAAAAAAACAGAGGTGTTTTTTGCGAAGTGCCTACCTGTAGATTTTGGCCTCTAGCTCAGCCGGCACCTAGGGAAACCTACCAAACCTGTGCATTTCTGAAAACTAGAGACCTAGGGGAATCCAAGGAGGGGTGACTTGCGGGGCTCGGACCAGGTTCTGTTACCCAGAATCCTTTGCAAACCTCAAAATTTGGCTAAAAAAACACATGTCCCTCACATTTCTGTGGCAGAAAGTTCTGGAATCTGAGAGGAGCTACAAATCTCCTTCCACCCAGCGTTCCCCCAAGTCTCCCGATAAAAATGATACCTCACTTGCGTGGGTAGGCCTAGCGTCGGCGACAGGAAACACCCCAAAGCGCAACGTGGACACATCCTAAATTTTGGAAAAAAACAGAGGTGTTTTTTGCGAAGTGCCTACCTGTAGATTTTGGCCTGTAGCTCAGCCGGCACCTAGGGAAACCTACCAAACCTGTGCATTTCTGAAAACTAGAGACATAGGGGAATCCAAGGAGGGGTGACTTGCGGGGCTCGGACCAGGTTCTGATACCCAGAATCCTTTGCAAACCTCAAAATTTGGCTAAAAAAACACATGTCCCTCACATTTTTGTGGCAGAAAGTTCTGGAATCTGAGAGGAGCTACAAATTTCCTTCCACCCAGCGTTCCCCCAAGTCTCCCGATAAAAATGATACCTCACTTGCGTGGGTAGCCCTAGCGCCGGCGACAGGAAACACCCCAAAGCGCAACGTGGACACATCCTAAATTTTGGAAAAAAACGGTGGTGTTTTTTGCGAAGTGCCTACCTGTAGATTTTGGCCTGTAGCTCAGCCGGCACCTAGGGAAACCTACCAAACCTGTGCATTTCTGAAAACTAGAGACCTAGGGGAATCCAAGGAGGGGTGACTTGCGGGGCTCGGACCAGGTTCTGTTACCCAGAATCCTTTGCAAACCTCAAAATTTGGCTAAAAAAACACATGTCCCTCACATTTCTGTGGCAGAAAGTTCTGGAATCTGAGAGGAGCTACAAATTTCCTTCCACCCAGCGTTCCCCCAAGTCTCCCGATAAAAATGATACCTCACTTGCGAGGGTAGGCCTAGCGCCGGCGACAGGAAGCACCCCAAAGCGCAACGTGGACACATCCTAAATTTTGGAAAAAAACAGAGGTGTTTTTTGCGAAGTGCCTACCTGTAGATTTTGGCCTGTAGCTCAGCCGGCACCTAGGGAAACCTACCAAACCTGTGCATTTCTGAAAACTAGAGACCGAAGGGAATCCAAGGAGGGGTGACTTGCGGGGCTCGGACCAGGTTCTGTTACCCAGAATCCTTTGCAAACCTCAAAATTTGGCTAAAAAAACACATGTCCCTCACATTTTTGTGGCAGAAAGTTCTGGAACCTGAGAGGAGCTACAAATTTCCTTCCACCCAGCGTTCCCCCAAGTCTCCCGATAAAAATGACACCTCACTTGCGTGGGTAGGGCTAGCGCCGGCGACAGGAAACACCCCAAAGCGCAACGTGGACACATCCTAAATTTTGGAAAAAAACAGAGGTGTTTTTTGCGAAGTGCCTACCTGTAGATTTTGGCCTCTAGCTCAGCCGGCACCTAGGGAAACCTACCAAACCTGTGCATTTCTGAAAACTAGAGACCTAGGGGAATCCAAGGAGGGGTGACTTGCGGGGTTCGGACCAGGTTCTGTTACCCAGAATCCTTTGCAAACCTCAAAATTTGGCTAAAAAAACACATGTCCCTCACATTTCTGTGGCAGAAAGTTCTGGAATCTGAGAGGAGCTACAAATTTCCTTCCACCTAGCGTTCCCCCAAGTCTCCCGATAAAAATGATACCTCACTTGCGAGGGTAGGCCTAGCGCCGGGGACAGGAAGCACCCCAAAGCGCAACGTGGACACATCCTAAATTTTGGAAAAAAACAGAGGTGTTTTTTGCGAAGTGCCTACCTGTAGATTTTGGCCTGTAGCTCAGCCGGCACCTAGGGAAACCTACCAAACCTGTGCATTTCTGAAAACTAGAGACCTAAGGGAATCCAAGGAGGGGTGACTTGCGGGGCTCGGACCAGGTTCTGTTACCCAGAATCCTTTGCAAACCTCAAAATTTGGCTAAAAAAACACATGTCCCTCACATTTTTGTGGCAGAAAGTTCTGGAATCTGAGAGGAGCTACAAATTTCCTTCCACCCAGCGTTCCCCCAAGTCTCCCGATAAAAATGATACCTCACTTGCGTGGGTAGGGCTAGCGCCGGCGACAGGAAACACCCCAAAGCGCAACGTGGACACATCCTAAATTTTGGAAAAAAACAGAGATGTTTTTTGCGAAGTGCCTACCTGTAGATTTTGGCCTGTAGCTCAGCCGGCACCTAGGGAAACCTACCAAACCTGTGCATTTCTGAAAACTACAGACCTAGGGGAATCCAAGGAGGGGTGACTTGCGGGGCTCGGACCAGGTTCTGTTACCCAGAATCCTTTGCAAACCTCAAAATTTGGCAAAAAAAACACATGTCCCTCACATTTTTGTGGCAGAAAGTTCTGGAATCTGAGAGGAGCTACAAATTTCCTTCCACCCAGCGTTCCCCCAAGTCTCCCGATAAAAATGATACCTCACTTGCTTGGGTAGGCCTAGCACCGGCGACAGGAAACACCCCAAAGCGCAACGTGGACACATCCTAAATTTTGGAAAAAAACATAGGTGTTTTTTGCGAAGTGCCTACCTGTAGATTTTGGCCTCTAGCTCAGCCGGCACCTAGGGAAACCTACCAAACCTGTGCATTTCTGAAAACTAGAGACATAGGGGAATCCAAGGAGGGGTGACTTGCGGGGCTCGGACCAGGTTCTGTTACCCAGAATCCTTTGCAAACCTCAAAATTTGGCTAAAAAAAAACATGTTCCTCACATTTTTGTGGCAGAAAGTTCTGGAATCTGAGAGGAGCTACAAATTTCCTTCCACCCAGCGTTCCCCCAAGTCTCCCGATAAAAATGATACCTCACTTGCGTGGGTAGGCCTAGCGCCGGCGACAGGAAACACCCCAAAGCGCAACGTGGACACATCCTAAATTTTGGAAAAAAACGGAGGTGTTTTTTGCGAAGTGCCTACCTGTAGATTTTGGCCTCTAGCTCAGCCGGCACCTAGGGAAACCTACCAAACCTGTGCATTTCTGAAAACTAGAGACCTAGGGGAATCCAAGGAGGGGTGACTTGCGGGGCTCGGACCAGGTTCTGTTACCCAGAATCCTTTGCAAACCTCAAAATTTGGCTAAAAAAACACATGTCCCTCACATTTCTGTGGCAGAAAGTTCTGGAATCTGAGAGGAGCTACAAATTTCCTTCCACCTAGCGTTCCCCCAAGTCTCCCGATAAAAATGATACCTCACTTGCGAGGGTAGGCCTAGCGCCGGCGACAGGAAGCACCCCAAAGCGCAACGTGGACACATCGTAAATTTTGGAAAAAAGCAGAGGTGTTTTTTGCGAAGTGCCTACCTGTAGATTTTGGCCTGTAGCTCAGCCGGCACCTAGGGAAACCTACCAAACCTGTGCATTTCTGAAAACTAGAGATCTAAGGGAATCCAAGGAGGGGTGACTTGCGGGGCTCGGACCAGGTTCTGTTACCCAGAATCATTTGCAAACCTCAAAATTTGGCTAAAAAAACACATGTCCCTCACATTTTTGTGGCAGAAAGTTCTGGAATCTGAGAGGAGCTACAAATTTCCTTCCACCCAGCGTTCCCCCAAGTCTCCCGATAAAAATGATACCTCACTTGCGTGGGTAGGGCTAGCGCCGGCGACAGGAAACACCCCAAAGCGCAACGTGGACACATCCTAAATTTTGGAAAAAAACAGAGGTGTTTTTTGCGAAGTGCCTACCTGTAGATTTTGGCCTCTAGCTCAGCCGGCACCTAGGGAAACCTACCAAACCTGTGCATTTCTGAAAACTAGAGACATAGGGGAATCCAAGGAGGGGTGACTTGCGGGGCTCGGACCCGGTTCTGATACCCAGAATCCTTTGCAAACCTCAAAAATAGGCTAAAAAAACACATGTCCCTCACATTTTTGTGGCAGAAAGTTCTGGAATCTGAGAGGAGCTACAAATTTCCTTCCACCCAGCGTTCCCCCAAGTCTCCCGATAAAAATGATACCTCACTTGCGTGGGTAGGGCTAGCGCCGGCGACAGGAAACACCCCAAAGCGCAACGTGGACACATCCTAAATTTTGGAAAAAAAACAGAGGTGTTTTTTGCGCAGTGCCTACCTGTAGATTTTGGCCTGTAGCTCAGCCGGCACCTAGGGAAACCTACCAAACCTGTGCATTTCTGAAAACTAGAGACCTAGGGGAATCCAAGGAGGGGTGACTTGCGGGGCTCGGACCAGGTTCTGTTACCCAGAATCCTTTGCAAACCTCAAAATTTGGCTAAAAAAACACATGTCCCTCAAATTTTTGTGACAGAAAGTTCTGGAATCTGAGAGGAGCTACAAATTTCCTTCCACCCAGCGTTCCCCCAAGTCTCCCGATAAAAATGATACCTCACTTGCGTGGGTAGGCCTAGCGCCGGCGACAGGAAACACCCCAAAGCGCAACGTGGACACATCCTAAATTTTGGAAAAAAACATAGGTGTTTTTTGCGAAGTGCCTACCTGTAGATTTTGGCCTCTAGCTCAGCCGGCACCTAGGGAAACTTACCAAACCTGTGCATTTCTGAAAACTAGAGACATAGGGGAATCCAAGGAGGGGTGACTTGCGGGGCTCGGACCAGGTTCTGATACCCAGAATCCTTTGCAAACCTCAAAATTTGGCTAAAAAAACACATGTTCCTCACATTTCTGTGGCAGAAAGTTCTGGAATCTGAGAGGAGCTACAAATCTCCTTCCACCCAGCGTTCCCCCAAGTCTCCCGATAAAAATGATACCTCACTTGCGTGGGTAGGCCTAGCGTCGGCGACAGGAAACACCCCAAAGCGCAACGTGGACACATCCTAAATTTTGGAAAAAAACAGAGGTGTTTTTTGCGAAGTGCCTACCTGTAGATTTTGGCCTGTAGCTCAGCCGGCACCTAGGGAAACCTACCAAACCTGTGCATTTCTGAAAACTAGAGACATAGGGGAATCCAAGGAGGGGTGACTTGCGGGGCTCGGACCAGGTTCTGATACCCAGAATCCTTTGCAAACCTCAAAATTTGGTTAAAAAAACACATGTCCCTCACATTTTTGTGGCAGAAAGTTCTGGAATCTGAGAGGAGCTACAAATTTCCTTCCACCCAGCGTTCCCCCAAGACTCCAGATAAAAATGATACCTCACTTGCGTGGGTAGGCCTATCGACGGCGACAGGAAACACCCCAAAGCGCAACGTGGACACATCCTAAATTTTGGAAAAAAACAGAGGTGTTTTTTGCGAAGTGCCTACCTGTAGATTTTGGCCTCTAGCTCAGCCGGCACCTAGGGAAACCTACCAAACCTGTGCATTTCTGAAAACTAGAGACCTAGGGGAATCCAAGGAGGGGTGACTTGCGGGGCTCGGACCAGGTTCTGTTACCCAGAATCCTTTGCAAACCTCAAAATTTGGCTAAAAAAACACATGTCCCTCACATTTCTGTGGCAGAAAGTTCTGGAATCTGAGAGGAGCTACAAATTTCCTTCCACCCAGCGTTCCCCCAAGTCTCCCGATAAAAATGATACCTCACTTGCGAGGGTAGGCCTAGCGCCGGCGACAGGAAGCACCCCAAAGCGCAACGTGGACACATCCTAAATTTTGGAAAAAAACAGAGGTGTTTTTTGCGAAGTGCCTACCTGTAGATTTTGGCCTGTAGCTCAGCCGGCACCTAGGGAAACCTACCAAACCTGTGCATTTCTGAAAACTAGAGACCGAAGGGAATCCAAGGAGGGGTGACTTGCGGGGCTCGGACCAGGTTCTGTTACCCAGAATCCTTTGCAAACCTCAAAATTTGGCTAAAAAAACACATGTCCCTCACATTTTTGTGGCAGAAAGTTCTGGAACCTGAGAGGAGCTACAAATTTCCTTCCACCCAGCGTTCCCCCAAGTCTCCCGATAAAAATGACACCTCACTTGCGTGGGTAGGGCTAGCGCCGGCGACAGGAAACACCCCAAAGCGCAACGTGGACACATCCTAAATTTTGGAAAAAAACAGAGGTGTTTTTTTGCGAAGTGCCTACCTGTAGATTTTGGCCTCTAGCTCAGCCGGCACCTAGGGAAACCTACCAAACCTGTGCATTTCTGAAAACTAGAGACCTAGGGGAATCCAAGGAGGGGTGACTTGCGGGGTTCGGACCAGGTTCTGTTACCCAGAATCCTTTGCAAACCTCAAAATTTGGCTAAAAAAACACATGTCCCTCACATTTCTGTGGCAGAAAGTTCTGGAATCTGAGAGGAGCTACAAATTTCCTTCCACCTAGCGTTCCCCCAAGTCTCCCGATAAAAATGATACCTCACTTGCGAGGGTAGGCCTAGCGCCGGGGACAGGAAGCACCCCAAAGCGCAACGTGGACACATCCTAAATTTTGGAAAAAAACAGAGGTGTTTTTTGCGAAGTGCCTACCTGTAGATTTTGGCCTGTAGCTCAGCCGGCACCTAGGGAAACCTACCAAACCTGTGCATTTCTGAAAACTAGAGACCTAAGGGAATCCAAGGAGGGGTGACTTGCGGGGCTCGGACCAGGTTCTGTTACCCAGAATCCTTTGCAAACCTCAAAATTTGGCTAAAAAAACACATGTCCCTCACATTTTTGTGGCAGAAAGTTCTGGAATCTGAGAGGAGCTACAAATTTCCTTCCACCCAGCGTTCCCCCAAGTCTCCCGATAAAAATGATACCTCACTTGCGTGGGTAGGGCTAGCGCCGGCGACAGGAAACACCCCAAAGCGCAACGTGGACACATCCTAAATTTTGGAAAAAAACAGAGATGTTTTTTGCGAAGTGCCTACCTGTAGATTTTGGCCTGTAGCTCAGCCGGCACCTAGGGAAACCTACCAAACCTGTGCATTTCTGAAAACTACAGACCTAGGGGAATCCAAGGAGGGGTGACTTGCGGGGCTCGGACCAGGTTCTGTTACCCAGAATCCTTTGCAAACCTCAAAATTTGGCAAAAAAAACACATGTCCCTCACATTTTTGTGGCAGAAAGTTCTGGAATCTGAGAGGAGCTACAAATTTCCTTCCACCCAGCGTTCCCCCAAGTCTCCCGATAAAAATGATACCTCACTTGCTTGGGTAGGCCTAGCACCGGCGACAGGAAACACCCCAAAGCGCAACGTGGACACATCCTAAATTTTGGAAAAAAACATAGGTGTTTTTTGCGAAGTGCCTACCTGTAGATTTTGGCCTCTAGCTCAGCCGGCACCTAGGGAAACCTACCAAACCTGTGCATTTCTGAAAACTAGAGACATAGGGGAATCCAAGGAGGGGTGACTTGCGGGGCTCGGACCAGGTTCTGTTACCCAGAATCCTTTGCAAACCTCAAAATTTGGCTAAAAAAAACATGTTCCTCACATTTTTGTGGCAGAAAGTTCTGGAATCTGAGAGGAGCTACAAATTTCCTTCCACCCAGCGTTCCCCCAAGTCTCCCGATAAAAATGATACCTCACTTGCGTGGGTAGGCCTAGCGCCGGCGACAGGAAACACCCCAAAGCGCAACGTGGACACATCCTAAATTTTGGAAAAAAACGGAGGTGTTTTTTGCGAAGTGCCTACCTGTAGATTTTGGCCTCTAGCTCAGCCGGCACCTAGGGAAACCTACCAAACCTGTGCATTTCTGAAAACTAGAGACCTAGGGGAATCCAAGGAGGGGTGACTTGCGGGGCTCGGACCAGGTTCTGTTACCCAGAATCCTTTGCAAACCTCAAAATTTGGCTAAAAAAACACATGTCCCTCACATTTCTGTGGCAGAAAGTTCTGGAATCTGAGAGGAGCTACAAATTTCCTTCCACCTAGCGTTCCCCCAAGTCTCCCGATAAAAATGATACCTCACTTGCGAGGGTAGGCCTAGCGCCGGCGACAGGAAGCACCCCAAAGCGCAACGTGGACACATCGTAAATTTTGGAAAAAAGCAGAGGTGTTTTTTGCGAAGTGCCTACCTGTAGATTTTGGCCTGTAGCTCAGCCGGCACCTAGGGAAACCTACCAAACCTGTGCATTTCTGAAAACTAGAGATCTAAGGGAATCCAAGGAGGGGTGACTTGCGGGGCTCGGACCAGGTTCTGTTACCCAGAATCATTTGCAAACCTCAAAATTTGGCTAAAAAAACACATGTCCCTCACATTTTTGTGGCAGAAAGTTCTGGAATCTGAGAGGAGCTACAAATTTCCTTCCACCCAGCGTTCCCCCAAGTCTCCCGATAAAAATGATACCTCACTTGCGTGGGTAGGGCTAGCGCCGGCGACAGGAAACACCCCAAAGCGCAACGTGGACACATCCTAAATTTTGGAAAAAAACAGAGGTGTTTTTTGCGAAGTGCCTACCTGTAGATTTTGGCCTCTAGCTCAGCCGGCACCTAGGGAAACCTACCAAACCTGTGCATTTCTGAAAACTAGAGACATAGGGGAATCCAAGGAGGGGTGACTTGCGGGGCTCGGACCCGGTTCTGATACCCAGAATCCTTTGCAAACCTCAAAAATAGGCTAAAAAAACACATGTCCCTCACATTTTTGTGGCAGAAAGTTCTGGAATCTGAGAGGAGCTACAAATTTCCTTCCACCCAGCGTTCCCCCAAGTCTCCCGATAAAAATGATACCTCACTTGCGTGGGTAGGGCTAGCGCCGGCGACAGGAAACACCCCAAAGCGCAACGTGGACACATCCTAAATTTTGGAAAAAAACAGAGGTGTTTTTTGCGCAGTGCCTACCTGTAGATTTTGGCCTGTAGCTCAGCCGGCACCTAGGGAAACCTACCAAACCTGTGCATTTCTGAAAACTAGAGACCTAGGGGAATCCAAGGAGGGGTGACTTGCGGGGCTCGGACCAGGTTCTGTTACCCAGAATCCTTTGCAAACCTCAAAATTTGGCTAAAAAAACACATGTCCCTCAAATTTTTGTGACAGAAAGTTCTGGAATCTGAGAGGAGCTACAAATTTCCTTCCACCCAGCGTTCCCCCAAGTCTCCCGATAAAAATGATACCTCACTTGCGTGGGTAGGCCTAGCGCCGGCGACAGGAAACACCCCAAAGCGCAACGTGGACACATCCTAAATTTTGGAAAAAAACATAGGTGTTTTTTGCGAAGTGCCTACCTGTAGATTTTGGCCTCTAGCTCAGCCGGCACCTAGGGAAACTTACCAAACCTGTGCATTTCTGAAAACTAGAGACATAGGGGAATCCAAGGAGGGGTGACTTGCGGGGCTCGGACCAGGTTCTGATACCCAGAATCCTTTGCAAACCTCAAAATTTGGCTAAAAAAACACATGTTCCTCACATTTCTGTGGCAGAAAGTTCTGGAATCTGAGAGGAGCTACAAATCTCCTTCCACCCAGCGTTCCCCCAAGTCTCCCGATAAAAATGATACCTCACTTGCGTGGGTAGGCCTAGCGTCGGCGACAGGAAACACCCCAAAGCGCAACGTGGACACATCCTAAATTTTGGAAAAAAACAGAGGTGTTTTTTGCGAAGTGCCTACCTGTAGATTTTGGCCTGTAGCTCAGCCGGCACCTAGGGAAACCTACCAAACCTGTGCATTTCTGAAAACTAGAGACATAGGGGAATCCAAGGAGGGGTGACTTGCGGGGCTCGGACCAGGTTCTGATACCCAGAATCCTTTGCAAACCTCAAAATTTGGTTAAAAAAACACATGTCCCTCACATTTTTGTGGCAGAAAGTTCTGGAATCTGAGAGGAGCTACAAATTTCCTTCCACCCAGCGTTCCCCCAAGACTCCAGATAAAAATGATACCTCACTTGCGTGGGTAGGCCTATCGACGGCGACAGGAAACACCCCAAAGCGCAACGTGGACACATCCTAAATTTTGGAAAAAAACAGAGGTGTTTTTTGCGAAGTGCCTACCTGTAGATTTTGGCCTCTAGCTCAGCCGGCACCTAGGGAAACCTACCAAACCTGTGCATTTCTGAAAACTAGAGACCTAGGGGAATCCAAGGAGGGGTGACTTGGGGGGCTCGGACCAGGTTCTGTTACCCAGAATCCTTTGCAAACCTCAAAATTTGGCTAAAAAAACACATGTTCCTCACATTTCTGTGGCAGAAAGTTCTGGAATCTGAGAGGAGCTACAAATCTCCTTCCACCCAGCGTTCCCCCAAGTCTCCCGATAAAAATGATACCTCACTTGCGTGGGTAGGCCTAGCGCCGGCGCCAGGAAACATCCCAAAGCGCAACGTGGACACATCCTAAATTTTGGAAAAAAACAGAGGTGTTTTTTGCGAAGTGCCTACCTGTAGATTTTGGCCTCTAGCTCAGCCGGCACCTAGGGAAACCTACCAAACCTGTGCATTTCTGAAAACTAGAGACCTAGGGGAATCCAAGGAGGGGTGACTTGCGGGGCTCGGACCAGGTTCTGTTACCCAGAATCCTTTGCAAACCTCAAAATTTGGCTAAAAAAACACATGTCCCTCACATTTTTGTGGCAGAAAGTTCTGGAATCTGAGAGGAGCTACAAATTTCCTTCCACCCAGCGTTCCCCCAAGTCTCCCGATAAAAATGATACCTCACTTGCGTGGGTAGGCCTAGCGCCGGCGACAGGAAACACCCCAAAGAGCAACGTGGACACATCCTAAATTTTGGAAAAAAACAGAGGTGTTTTTTGCGAAGTGCCTACCTGTAGATTTTGGCCTGTAGCTCAGCCAGCACCTAGGGAAACCTACCAAACCTGTGCATTTCTGAAAACTAGAGACCTAGGGGAATCCAAGGAGGGGTGACTTGCGGGGCTCGGACCAGGTTCTGTTACCCAGAATCCTTTGCAAACCTCAAAATTTGGCTAAAAAAACACATGTTCCTCACATTTCTGTGGCAGAAAGTTCTGGAATCTGAGAGGAGCTACAAATCTCCTTCCACCCAGCGTTCCCCCAAGTCTCCCGATAAAAATGATACCTCACTTGCGTGGGTAGGCCTAGCGCCGGCGACAGGAAACATCCCAAAGCGCAGCGTGGACACATCCTAAATTTTGGAAAAAAACAGAGGTGTTTTTTGCGAAGTGCCTACCTGTAGATTTTGGCCTCTAGCTCAGCCGGCACCTAGGGAAACCTACCAAACCTGTGCATTTCTGAAAACTAGAGACCTAGGGGAATCCAAGGAGGGGTGACTTGCGGGGCTCGGATCAGGTTCTGTTACCCAGAATCCTTTGCAAACCTCAAAATTTTCACTAAAAAAACACATGTCCCTCACATTTCTGTGGCAGAAAGTTCTGGAATCTGAGAGGAGCTACAAATCTCCTTCCACCCAGCGTTCCCCCAAGTCTCCCGATAAAAATGATACCTCACTTGCGTGGGTAGGCCTAGCGTCGGCGACAGGAAACACCCCAAAGCGCAACGTGGACACATCCTAAATTTTGGAAAAAAGCAGAGGTGTTTTTTGCGAAGTGCCTACCTGTAGATTTTGGCCTGTAGCTCAGCCGGCACCTAGGGAAACCTACCAAACCTGTGCATTTCTGAAAACTAGAGACCTAAGGGAATCCAAGGAGGGGTGACTTGCGGGGCTCGGACCAGGTTCTGTTACCCAGAATCCTTTGCAAACCTCAAAATTTGGCTAAAAAAACACATGTCCCTCACATTTTTGTGGCAGAAAGTTCTGGAATCTGAGACGAGCTACAAATTTCCTTCCACCCAGCGTTCCCCCAAGTCTCCCGATAAAAATGATACCTCACTTGCGTGGGTAGGCCTAGCGCCGGCGACAGGAAACACCCCAAAGCGCAACGTGGACACATCCTAAATTTTGGAAAAAAACAGAGGTGTTTTTTGCGAAGTGCCTACCTGTAGATTTTGGCCTGTAGCTCAGCCAGCACCTAGGGAAACCTACCAAACCTGTGCATTTCTGAAAACTAGAGACCTAGGGGAATCCAAGGAGGGGTGACTTGCGGGGCTCGGACCAGGTTCTGTTACCCAGAATCCTTTGCAAACCTCAAAATTTGGCTAAAAAAACACATGTTCCTCACATTTCTGTGGCAGAAAGTTCTGGAATCTGAGAGGAGCTACAAATCTCCTTCCACCCAGCGTTCCCCCAAGTCTCCCGATAAAAATGATACCTCACTTGCGTGGGTAGGCCTAGCGCCGGCGACAGGAAACATCCCAAAGTGCAGCGTGGACACATCCTAAATTTTGGAAAAAAACAGAGGTGTTTTTTGCGAAGTGCCTACCTGTAGATTTTGGCCTCTAGCTCAGCCGGCACCTAGGGAAACCTACCAAACCTGTGCATTTCTGAAAACTAGAGACCTAGGGGAATCCAAGGAGGGGTGACTTGCGGGGCTCGGATCAGGTTCTGTTACCCAGAATCCTTTGCAAACCTCAAAATTTGGCTAAAAAAACACATGTCCCTCACATTTCTGTGGCAGAAAGTTCTGGAATCTGAGAGGAGCTACAAATCTCCTTCCACCCAGCGTTCCCCCAAGTCGCCCGATAAAAATGATACCTCACTTGCGTGGGTAGGCCTAGCGTCGGCGACAGGAAACACCCCAAAGCGCAACGTGGACACATCCTAAATTTTGGAAAAAAGCAGAGGTGTTTTTTGCGAAGTGCCTACCTGTAGATTTTGGCCTGTAGCTCAGCCGGCACCTAGGGAAACCTACCAAACCTGTGCATTTCTGAAAACTAGAGACCTAAGGGAATCCAAGGAGGGGTGACTTGCGGGGCTCGGACCAGATTCTGTTACCCAGAATCCTTTGCAAACCTCAAAATTTGGCTAAAAAAACACATGTCCCTCACATTTTTGTGGCAGAAAGTTCTGGAATCTGAGAGGAGCTACAAATTTCCTTCCACCCAGCGTTCCCCCAAGTCTCCCGATAAAAATGATACCTCACTTGCGTGGGTAGGGCTAGCGCCGGCGACAGGAAGCACCCCAAAGCGCAACGTGGACACATCCGAAATTTTGGAAAAAAACAGAGGTGTTTTTTGCGAAGTGCCTACCTGTAGATTTTGGCCTCTAGCTCAGCCGGCACCTAGGGAAACCTACCAAACCTGTGCATTTCTGAAAACTAGAGACATAGGGGAATCCAAGGAGGGGTGACTTGCGGGGCTCGGACCCGGTTCTGATACCCAGAATCCTTTGCAAACCTCAAAAATAGGCTAAAAAAACACATGTCCCTCACATTTTTGTGGCAGAAAGTTCTGGAATCTGAGAGGAGCTACAAATTTCCTTCCACCCAGCGTTCCCCCAAGTCTCCCGATAAAAATGATACCTCACTTGCGTGGGTAGGGCTAGCGCCGGCGACAGGAAACACCCCAAAGCGCAACGTGGACACATCCTAAATTTTGGAAAAAAACAGAGGTGTTTTTTGCGAAGTGCCTACCTGTAGATTTTGGCCTGTAGCTCAGCCGGCACCTAGGGAAACCTACCAAACCTGTGCATTTCTGAAAACTAGAGACATAGGGGAATCCAAGGAGGGGTGACTTGCGGGGCTCGGACCAGGTTCTGATACCCAGAATCCTTTGCAAACCTCAAAATTTGGCTAAAAAAACACATGTTCCTCACATTTCTGTGGCAGAAAGTTCTGGAATCTGAGAGGAGCTACAAATCTCCTTCCACCCAGCGTTCCCCCAAGTCTCCCGATAAAAATGATACCTCACTTGCGTGGGTAGGCCTAGCGTCGGCGACAGGAAACACCCCAAAGCGCAACGTGGACACATCCTAAATTTTGGAAAAAAACAGAGGTGTTTTTTGCGAAGTGCCTACCTGTAGATTTTGGCCTGTAGCTCAGCCGGCACCTAGGGAAACCTACCAAACCTGTGCATTTCTGAAAACTAGAGACATAGGGGAATCCAAGGAGGGGTGACTTGCGGGGCTCGGACCAGGTTCTGATACCCAGAATCCTTTGCAAACCTCAAAATTTGGCTAAAAAAACACATGTCCCTCACATTTTTGTGGCAGAAAGTTCTGGAATCTGAGAGGAGCTACAAATTTCCTTCCACCCAGCGTTCCCCCAAGTCTCCAGATAAAAATGATACCTCACTTGCGTGGGTAGGCCTATCGACGGCGACAGGAAACACCCCAAAGCGCAACGTGGACACATCCTAAATTTTGGAAAAAAACAGAGGTGTTTTTTGCGAAGTGCCTACCTGTAGATTTTGGCCTGTAGCTCAGTCGGCACCTAGGGAAACCTACCAAACCTGTGCATTTCTGAAAACTAGAGACCTAGGGGAATCCAAGGAGGGGTGACTTGCGGGGCTCGGACCAGGTTCTGTTACCCAGAATCCTTTGCAAACCTCAAAATTTGGCTAAAAAAACACATGTTCCTCACATTTCTGTGGCAGAAAGTTCTGGAATCTGAGAGGAGCTACAAATCTCCTTCCACCCAGCGTTCCCCCAAGTCTCCCGATAAAAATGATACCTCACTTGCGTGGGTAGGCCTAGCGCCGGCGACAGGAAACATCCCAAAGCGCAACGTGGACACATCCTAAATTTTGGAAAAAAACAGAGGTGTTTTTTGCGAAGTGCCTACCTGTAGATTTTGGCCTCTAGCTCAGCCGGCACCTAGGGAAACCTACCAAACCTGTGCATTTCTGAAAACTAGAGACCTAGGGGAATCCAAGGAGGGGTGACTTGCGGGGCTCGGACCAGGTTCTGTTACCCAGAATCCTTTGCAAACCTCAAAATTTGGCTAAAAAAACACATGTCCCTCACATTTTTGTGGCAGAAAGTTCTGGAATCTGAGAGGAGCTACAAATTTCCTTCCACCCAGCGTTCCCCCAAGTCTCCCGATAAAAATGATACCTCACTTGCGTGGGTAGGCCTAGCGCCGGCGACAGGAAACACCCCAAAGCGCAACGTGGACACATCCTAAATTTTGGAAAAAAACATAGGTGTTTTTTGCGAAGTGCCTACCTGTAGATTTTGGCCTGTAGCTCAGCCGGCACCTAGGGAAACCTACCAAACCTGTGCATTTCTGAAAACTAGAGACCTAGGGGAATCCAAGGAGGGGTGACTTGCGGGGCTCGGACCAGGTTCTGTTACCCAGAATCCTTTGCAAACCTCAAAATTTGGCTAAAAAAACACATGTTCCTCACATTTCTGTGGCAGAAAGTTCTGGAATCTGAGAGGAGCTACAAACCTCCTTCCACCCAGCGTTCCCCCAAGTCTCCCGATAAAAATGATACCTCACTTGCGTGGGTAGGCCTAGCGCCGGCGACAGGAAACATCCTAAAGCGCAACGTGGACACATCCTAAATTTTGGAAAAAAACAGAGGTGTTTTTTGCGAAGTGCCTACCTGTAGATTTTGGCCTCTAGCTCAGCCGGCACCTAGGGAAACCTACCAAACCTGTGCATTTCTGAAAACTAGAGACCTAGGGGAATCCAAGGAGGGGTGACTTGCGGGGCTCGGAACAGGTTCTGTTACCCAGAATCCTTTGCAAACCTCAAAATTTGGCTAAAAAAACACATGTCCCTCACATTTCTGTGGCAGAAAGTTCTGGAATCTGAGAGGAGCTACAAATCTCCTTCCACCCAGCGTTCCCCCAAGTCTCCCGATAAAAATGATACCTCACTTGCGTGGGTAGGCCTAGCGTCGGCGACAGGAAACACCCCAAAGCGCAACGTGGACACATCCTAAATTTTGGAAAAAAACAGAGGTGTTTTTTGCGAAGTGCCTACCTGTAGATTTTGGCCTGTAGCTCAGCCGGCACCTAGGGAAACCTACCAAACCTGTGCATTTCTGAAAACTAGAGACATAGGGGAATCTAAGGAGGGGTGACTTGCGGGGCTCGGACCAGGTTCTGATACCCAGAATCCTTTGCAAACCCCAAAATTTGGCTAAAAAAACACATGTCCCTCACATTTTTGTGGCAGAAAGTTCTGGAATCTGAGAGGAGCTACAAATTTCCTTCCACTCAGCGTTCCCCCAAGTCTCCCGATAAAAATGATACCTCACTTGCGTGGGTAGGCCTAGCGCCGGCGACAGGAAACACCCCAAAGCGCAACGTGGACACATCCTAAATTTTGGAAAAAAACAGAGGTGTTTTTTGCGAAGTGCCTACCTGTAGATTTTGGCCTGTAGCTCAGCCGGCACCTAGGGAAACCTACCAAACCTGTGCATTTCTGAAAACTAGAGACCTAGGGGAATCCAAGGAGGGGTGACTTGCGGGGCTCGGACCAGGTTCTGTTACCCAGAATCCTTTGCAAACCTCAAAATTTGGCTAAAAAAACACATGTCCCTCACATTTCTGTGGCAGAAAGTTCTGGAATCTGAGAGGAGCTACAAATTTCCTTCCACCCAGCGTTCTCCCAAGTCTCCCGATAAAAATGATACCTCACTTGCGTGGGTAGGCCTAGCGCCGGCGACAGGAAACATCCCAAAGCGCAACGTGGACACATCCTAAATTTTGGAAAAAAACAGAGGTGTTTTTTGCGAAGTGCCTACCTGTAGATTTTGGCCTGTAGCTCAGCCGGCACCTAGGGAAACCTACCAAACCTGTGCATTTCTGAAAACTAGAGACCTAGGGGAATCCAAGGAGGGGTGACTTGCGGGGCTCGGACGAGGTTCTGTTACCCAGAATCCTTTGCAAACCTCAAAATTTGGCTAAAAAAACACATGTCCCTCATATTTTTGTGGCAGAAAGTTCTGGAATCTGAGAGGAGCTACAAATTTCCTTCCACCCAGCGTTCCCCCAAGTCTCCCGATAAAAATGATACCTCACTTGCGTGGGTAGCCCTAGCGCCGGCGACAGGAAACACCCCAAAGCGCAACGTGGACACATCCTAAATTTTGGAAAAAAACGGTGGTGTTTTTTGCGAAGTGCCTACCTGTAGATTTTGGCCTGTAGCTCAGCCGGCACCTAGGGAAACCTACCAAACCTGTGCATTTCTGAAAACTAGAGACCTAGGGGAATCCAAGGAGGGGTGACTTGCGGGGCTCGGACCAGGTTCTGTTACCCAGAATCCTTTGCAAACCTCAAAATTTGGCTAAAAAAACACATGTCCCTCACATTTCTGTGGCAGAAAGTTCTGGAATCTGAGAGGAGCTACAAATTTCCTTCCACCCAGCGTTCCCCCAAGTCTCCCGATAAAAATGATACCTCACTTGCGAGGGTAGGCCTAGCGCCGGCGACAGGAAGCACCCCAAAGCGCAACGTGGACACATCCTAAATTTTGGAAAAAAACAGAGGTGTTTTTTGCGAAGTGCCTACCTGTAGATTTTGGCCTGTAGCTCAGCCGGCACCTAGGGAAACCTACCAAACCTGTGCATTTCTGAAAACTAGAGACCTAAGGGAATCCAAGGAGGGGTGACTTGCGGGGCTCGGACCAGGTTCTGTTACCCAGAATCCTTTGCAAACCTCAAAATTTGGCTAAAAAAAACACATGTCCCTCACATTTTTGTGGCAGAAAGTTCTGGAATCTGAGAGGAGCTACAAATTTCCTTCCACCCAGCGTTCCCCCAAGTCTCCCGATAAAAATGATACCTCACTTGCGTGGGTAGGGCTAGCGCCGGCGACAGGAAACACCCCAAAGCGCAACGTGGACACATCCTAAATTTTGGAAAAAAACAGAGGTGTTTTTTGCGAAGTGCCTACCTGTAGATTTTGGCCTCTAGCTCAGCCGGCACCTAGGGAAACCTACCAAACCTGTGCATTTCTGAAAACTAGAGACCTAGGGGAATCCAAGGAGGGGTGACTTGCGGGGCTCGGACCAGGTTCTGTTACCCAGAATCCTTTGCAAACCTCAAAATTTGGCTAAAAAAACACATGTCCCTCACATTTTTGTGGCAGAAAGTTCTGGAATCTGAGAGGAGCTACAAATTTCCTTCCACCCAGCGTTCCCCCAAGTCTCCCGATAAAAATGATACCTCATTTGCTTGGGTAGGCCTAGCGCCGGCGACAGGAAACACCCCAAAGCACAACGTCGACACATCCTAAATTTTGGAAAAAAACTGAGGTGTTTTTTGCGAAGTGCCTACCTGTAGATTTTGGCCTGTAGCTCAGCCGGCACCTAGGGAAACCTACCAAACCTGTGCATTTCTGAAAACTAGAGACCTAGGGGAATCCAAGGAGGGGTGACTTGCGGGGCTCGGACCAGGTTCTGTTACCCAGAATCCTTTGCAAACCTCAAAATTTGGCTAAAAAAACACATGTCCCTCACATTTCTGTGGCAGAAAGTTCTGGAATCTGAGAGGAGCTACAAATTTCCTTCCACCTAGCGTTCCCCCAAGTCTCCCGATAAAAATGATACCTCACTTGCGAGGGTAGGCCTAGCGCCGGCGACAGGAAGCACCCCAAAGCGCAACGTGGACACATCCTAAATTTTGAAAAAAAACAGAGGTGTTTTTTGCGAAGTGCCTACCTGTAGATTTTGGCCTGTAGCTCAGCCGGCACCTAGGGAAACCTACCAAACCTGTGCATTTCTGAAAACTAGAGACCTAAGGGAATCCAAGGAGGGGTGACTTGCGGGGCTCGGACCATTTTCTGTTACCCAGAATCCTTTGCAAACCTCAAAATTTGGCTAAAAAAACACATGTCCCTCACATTTTTGTGGCAGAAAGTTCTGGAATCTGAGAGGAGCTACAAATTGCCTTCCACCCAGCGTTCCCCCAAGTCTCCCGATAAAAATGATACCTCACTTGCTTGGGTAGGCCTAGCACCGGCGACAGGAAACACCCCAAAGCGCAACGTGGACACATCCTAAATTTTGGAAAAAAACATAGGTGTTTTTTGCGAAGTGCCTACCTGTAGATTTTGGCCTCTAGCTCAGCCGGCACCTAGGGAAACCTACCAAACCTGTGCATTTCTGAAAACTAGAGACATAGGGGAATCCAAGGAGGGGTGACTTGCGGGGCTCGGACCAGGTTCTGTTACCCAGAATCCTTTGCAAACCTCAAAATTTGGCTAAAAAAACACATGTCCCTCACATTTTTGTGGCAGAAAGTTCTGGAATCTGAGAGGAGCTACAAATTTCCTTCCACCCAGCGTTCCCCCAAGTCTCCCGATAAAAATGATACCTCACTTGCGTGGGTAGGCCTAGCGCCGGCGACAGGAAACACCCCAAAGCGCAACGTGGACACATCCTAAATTTTGGAAAAAAACGGAGGTGTTTTTTGCGAAGTGCCTACCTGTAGATTTTGGCCTCTAGCTCAGCCGGCACCTAGGGAAACCTACCAAACCTGTGCATTTCTGAAAACTAGAGACCTAGGGGAATCCAAGGAGGGGTGACTTGCGGGGCTCGGACCAGGTTCTGTTACCCAGAATCCTTTGCAAACCTCAAAATTTGGCTAAAAAAACACATGTCCCTCACATTTCTGTGGCAGAAAGTTCTGGAATCTGAGAGGAGCTACAAATTTCCTTCCACCTAGCGTTCCCCCAAGTCTCCCGATAAAAATGATACCTCACTTGCGAGGGTAGGCCTAGCGCCGGCGACAGGAAGCACCCCAAAGCGCAACGTGGACACATCGTAAATTTTGGAAAAAAGCAGAGGTGTTTTTTGCGAAGTGCCTACCTGTAGATTTTGGCCTGTAGCTCAGCCGGCACCTAGGGAAACCTGCCAAACCTGTGCATTTCTGAAAACTAGAGACCTAAGGGAATCCAAGGAGGGGTGACTTGCGGGGCTCGGACCAGGTTCTGTTACCCAGAATCCTTTGCAAACCTCAAAATTTGGCTAAAAAAAACACATGTCCCTCACATTTTTGTGGCAGAAAGTTCTGGAATCTGAGAGGAGCTACAAATTTCCTTCCACCCAGCGTTCCCCCAAGTCTCCCGATAAAAATGATACCTCACTTGCGTGGGTAGGGCTAGCGCCGGCGACAGGAAACACCCCAAAGCGCAACGTGGACACATCCTAAATTTTGGAAAAAAACAGAGGTGTTTTTTGCGAAGTGCCTACCTGTAGATTTTGGCCTGTAGCTCAGCCGGCACCTAGGGAAACCTACCAAACCTGTGCATTTCTGAAAACTAGAGACCTAGGGGAATCCAAGGAGGGGTGACTTGCGGGGCTCGGACCAGGTTCTGTTACCCAGAATCCTTTGCAAACCTCAAAATTTGGCTAAAAAAACACATGTCCCTCACATTTTTGTGGCAGAAAGTTCTGGAATCTGAGAGGAGCTACAAATTTCCTTCCACCCAGCGTTCCCCCAAGTCTCCCGATAAAAATGATACCTCATTTGCTTGGGTAGGCCTAGCGCCGGCGACAGGAAACACCCCAAAGCGCAACGTGGACACATCCTAAATTTTGGAAAAAAACTGAGGTGTTTTTTGCGAAGTGCCTACCTGTAGATTTTGGCCTGTAGCTCAGCCGGCACCTAGGGAAACCTACCAAACCTGTGCATTTCTGAAAACTAGAGACCTAGGGGAATCCAAGGAGGGGTGACTTGCGGGGCTCGGACCAGGTTCTGTTACCCAGAATCCTTTGCAAACCTCAAAATTTGGCTAAAAAAACACATGTCCCTCACATTTCTGTGGCAGAAAGTTCTGGAATCTGAGAGGAGCTACAAATTTCCTTCCACCTAGCGTTCCCCCAAGTCTCCCGATAAAAATGATACCTCACTTGCGAGGGTAGGCCTAGCGCCGGCGACAGGAAGCACCCCAAAGCGCAACGTGGACACATCCTAAATTTTGGAAAAAAACAGAGGTGTTTTTTGCGAAGTGCCTACCTGTAGATTTTGGCCTGTAGCTCAGCCGGCACCTAGGTAAACCTACCAAACCTGTGCATTTCTGAAAACTAGAGACCTAAGGGAATCCAAGGAGGGGTGACTTGCGGGGCTCGGACCAGGTTCTGTTACCCAGAATCCTTTGCAAACCTCAAAATTTGGCTAAAAAAACACATGTCCCTCACATTTTTGTGGCAGAAAGTTCTGGAATCTGAGAGGAGCTACAAATTGCCTTCCACCCAGCGTTCCCCCAAGTCTCCCGATAAAAATGATACCTCACTTGCTTGGGTAGGCCTAGCACCGGCGACAGGAAACACCCCAAAGCGCAACGTGGACACATCCTAAATTTTGGAAAAAAACATAGGTGTTTTTTGCGAAGTGCCTACCTGTAGATTTTGGCCTCTAGCTCAGCCGGCACCTAGGGAAACCTACCAAACCTGTGCATTTCTGAAAACTAGAGACATAGGGGAATCCAAGGAGGGGTGACTTGCGGGGCTCGGACCAGGTTCTGTTACCCAGAATCCTTTGCAAACCTCAAAATTTGGCTAAAAAAACACATGTCCCTCACATTTTTGTGGCAGAAAGTTCTGGAATCTGAGAGGAGCTACAAATTTCCTTCCACCCAGCGTTCCCCCAAGTCTCCCGATAAAAATGATACCTCACTTGCGTGGGTAGGCCTAGCGCCGGCGACAGGAAACACCCCAAAGCGCAACGTGGACACATCCTAAATTTTGGAAAAAAACGGAGGTGTTTTTTGCGAAGTGCCTACCTGTAGATTTTGGCCTCTAGCTCAGCCGGCACCTAGGGAAACCTACCAAACCTGTGCATTTCTGAAAACTAGAGACCTAGGGGAATCCAAGGAGGGGTGACTTGCGGGGCTCGGACCAGGTTCTGTTACCCAGAATCCTTTGCAAACCTCAAAATTTGGCTAAAAAAACACATGTCCCTCACATTTCTGTGGCAGAAAGTTCTGGAATCTGAGAGGAGCTACAAATTTCCTTCCACCTAGCGTTCCCCCAAGTCTCCCGATAAAAATGATACCTCACTTGCGAGGGTAGGCCTAGCGCCGGCGACAGGAAGCACCCCAAAGCGCAACGTGGACACATCGTAAATTTTGGAAAAAAGCAGAGGTGTTTTTTGCGAAGTGCCTACCTGTAGATTTTGGCCTGTAGCTCAGCCGGCACCTAGGTAAACCTACCAAACCTGTGCATTTCTGAAAACTAGAGACCTAAGGGAATCCAAGGAGGGGTGACTTGCGGGGCTCGGACCAGGTTCTGTTACCCAGAATCCTTTGCAAACCTCAAAATTTGGCTAAAAAAACACATGTCCCTCACATTTTTGTGGCAGAAAGTTCTGGAATCTGAGAGGAGCTACAAATTTCCTTCCACCCAGCGTTCCCCCAAGTCTCCCGATAAAAATGATACCTCACTTGCGTGGATAGGGCTCGCGCCGGCGACAGGAAACACCCCAAAGCGCAACGTGGACACATCCTAAATTTTGGAAAAAAACAGAGGTGTTTTTTGCGAAGTGCCTACCTGTAGATTTTGGCCTCTAGCTCAGCCGGCACCTAGGGAAACCTACCAAACCTGTGCATTTCTGAAAAGTAGAGACATAGGGGAATCCAAGGATGGGTGACTTGCGGGGCTCGGACCCGGTTCTGATACCCAGAATCCTTTGCAAACCTCAAAAATAGGCTAAAAAAACACATGTCCCTCACATTTTTGTGGCAGAAAGTTCTGGAATCTGAGAGGAGCTACAAATTTCCTTCCACCCAGCGTTCCCCCAAGTCTCCCGATAAAAATGATACCTCACTTGCGTGGGTAGGGCTAGCGCCGGCGACAGGAAACACCCCAAAGCGCAACATGGACACATCCTAAATTTTGGAAAAAAACAGAGGTGTTTTTTGCGAAGTGCCTACCTGTAGATTTTGGCCTGTAGCTCAGCCGGCACCTAGGGAAACCTACCAAACCTGTGCATTTCTGAAAACTAGAGACCTAGGGGAATCCAAGGAGGGGTGACTTGCGGGGCTCGGACCAGGTTCTGTTACCCAGAATCCTTTGCAAACCTCAAAATTTGGCTAAAAAAACACATGTCCCTCACATTTCTGTGGCAGAAAGTTCTGGAATCTGAGAGGAGCTACAAATTTCCTTCCACCCAGCGTTCCCCCAAGTCTCCCGATAAAAATGATACCTCACTTGCGAGGGTAGGCCTAGCGCCGGCGACAGGAAACACCCCAAAGCGCAACGTGGACACATCCTAAATTTTGGAAAAAAACATAGGTGTTTTTTGCGAAGTGCCTACCTGTAGATTTTGGCCTCTAGCTCAGCCGGCACCTAGGGAAACCTACCAAACCTGTGCATTTCTGAAAACTAGAGACATAGGGGAATCCAAGGAGGGGTGACTTGCAGGGCTTGGACCAGGTTCTGATACCCAGAATCCTTTGCAAACCTCAAAATTTGGCTAAAAAAACACATGTTCCTCACATTTCTGTGGCAGAAAGTTCTGGAATCTGAGAGGAGCTACGTATTTCCTTCCACCCAGCGTTCCCCCAAGTCTCCCGATAACAATGATACCTCACTTGCGTGGGTAGGCCTAGCGCCGCGACAGGAAACACCCCAAAGCTCAACGTGGACACATCCTAAATTTTGGAAAAAAACAGAGGTGTTTTTTGCGAAGTGCCTACCTGTAGATTTTGGCCTCTAGCTCAGCCGGCACCTAGGGAAACCTACCAAACCTGTGCATTTCTGAAAACTAGAGACCTAGGGGAATCCAAAGAGGGGTGACTTGCGGGGCTCGGACCAGGTTCTGTTACCCAGAATCCTTTGCAAACCTCAAAATTTGGCTAAAAAAACACATGTCCCTCACATTTCTGTGGCAGAAAGTTCTGGAATCTGAGAGGAGCTACAAATTTCCTTCCACCCAGCGTTCCCCCAAGTCTCCCGATAAAAATGATACCTCACTTGCGTGGGTAGGCCTAGCGCCGGCGACAGGAAGCACCCCAAAGCGCAACGTGGACACATCCTAAATTTTGGAAAAAAACAGAGGTGTTTTTTGCGAAGTGCCTACCTGTAGATTTTGGCCTGTAGCTCAGCCGGCACCTAGGGAAACCTACCAAACCTGTGCATTTCTGAAAACTAGAGACCTAGGGGAATCCAAGGAGGGGTGACTTGCGGGGCTCGGACCAGGTTCTGTTACCCAGAATCCTTTGCAAACCTCAAAATTTGGCTAAAAAAACACATGTCCCTCACATTTTTGTGGCAGAAAGTTCTGGAATCTGAGAGGAGCTACAAATTTCCTTCCACCCAGCGTTCCCCCAAGTCTCCCGATAAAAATGATACCTCACTTGCGTGGGTAGCCCTAGCGCCGGCGACAGGAAACACCCCAAAGCGCAACGTGGACACATCCTAAATTTTGGAAAAAAACGGTGGTGTTTTTTGCGAAGTGCCTACCTGTAGATTTTGGCCTGTAGCTCAGCCGGCACCTAGGGAAACCTACCAAACCTGTGCATTTCTGAAAACTAGAGACCTAGGGGAATCCAAGGAGGGGTGACTTGCGGGGCTCGGACCAGGTTCTGTTACCCAGAATCCTTTGCAAACCTCAAAATTTGGCTAAAAAAACACATGTCCCTCACATTTCTGTGGCAGAAAGTTCTGGAATCTGAGAGGAGCTACAAATTTCCTTCCACCCAGCGTTCCCCCAAGTCTCCCGATAAAAATGATACCTCACTTGCGAGGGTAGGCCTAGCGCCGGCGACAGGAAGCACCCCTAAGCGCAACGTGGACACATCCTAAATTTTGGAAAAAAACAGAGGTGTTTTTTGCGAAGTGCCTACCTGTAGATTTTGGCCTGTAGCTCAGCCGGCACCTAGGGAAACCTACCAAACCTGTGCATTTCTGAAAACTAGAGACCTAAGGGAATCCAAGGAGGGGTGACTTGCGGGGCTCGGACCAGGTTCTGTTACCCAGAATCCTTTGCAAACCTCAAAATTTGGCTAAAAAAACACATGTCCCTCACATTTTTGTGGCAGAAAGTTCTGGAATCTGAGAGGAGCTACAAATTTCCTTCCACCCAGCGTTCCCCCAAGTCTCCCGATAAAAATGATACCTCACTTGCGTGGGTAGGGCTAGCGCCGGCGACAGGAAACGCCCCAAAGCGCAACGTGGACACATCCTAAATTTTGGAAAAAAACAGAGGTGTTTTTTGCGAAGTGCCTACCTGTAGATTTTGGCCTCTAGCTCAGCCGGCACCTAGGGAAACCTACCAAACCTGTGCATTTCTGAAAACTAGAGACCTAGGGGAATCCAAGGAGGGGTGACTTGCGGGGCTCGGACCAGGTTCTGTTACCCAGAATCCTTTGCAAACCTCAAAATTTGGCTAAAAAAACACATGTCCCTCACATTTTTGTGGCAGAAAGTTCTGGAATCTGAGAGGAGCTACAAATTTCCTTCCACCCAGCGTTCCCCCAAGTCTCCCGATAAAAATGATACCTCATTTGCTTGGTTAGGCCTAGCGCCGGCGACAGGAAACACCCCAAAGCGCAACGTGGACACATCCTAAATTTTGGAAAAAAACGGAGGTGTTTTTTGCGAAGTGCCTACCTGTAGATTTTGGCCTGTAGCTCAGCCGGCACCTAGGGAAACCTACCAAACCTGTGCATTTCTGAAAACTAGAGACCTAGGGGAATCCAAGGAGGGGTGACTTGCGGGGCTCGGACCAGGTTCTGTTACCCAGAATCCTTTGCAAACCTCAAAATTTGGCTAAAAAAACACATGTCCCTCACATTTCTGTGGCAGAAAGTTCTGGAATCTGAGAGGAGCTACAAATTTCCTTCCACCTAGCGTTCCCCCAAGTCTCCCGATAAAAATGATACCTCACTTGCGAGGGTAGGCCTAGCGCCGGCGACAGGAAGCACCCCAAAGCGCAACGTGGACACATCCTAAATTTTGGAAAAAAACAGAGGTGTTTTTTGCGAAGTGCCTACCTGTAGATTTTGGCCTGTAGCTCAGCCGGCACCTAGGGAAACCTACCAAACCTGTGCATTTCTGAAAACTAGAGACCTAAGGGAATCCAAGGAGGGGTGACTTGCGGGGCTCGGACCAGGTTCTGTTACCCAGAATCCTTTGCAAACCTCAAAATTTGGCTAAAAAAACACATGTCCCTCACATTTTTGTGGCAGAAAGTTCTGGAATCTGAGAGGAGCTACAAATTTCCTTCCACCCAGCGTTCCCCCAAGTCTCCCGATAAAAATGATACCTCACTTGCTTGGGTAGGCCTAGCACCGGCGACAGGAAACACCCCAAAGCGCAACGTGGACACATCCTAAATTTTGGAAAAAAACGTAGGTGTTTTTTGCGAAGTGCCTACCTGTAGATTTTGGCCTCTAGCTCAGCCGGCACCTAGGGAAACCTACCAAACCTGTGCATTTCTGAAAACTAGAGACATAGGGGAATCCAAGGAGGGGTGACTTGCGGGGCTCGGACCAGGTTCTGTTACCCAGAATCCTTTGCAAACCTCAAAATTTGGCTAAAAAACACATGTCCCTCACATTTTTGTGGCAGAAAGTTCTGGAATCTGAGAGGAGCTACAAATTTCCTTCCACCCAGCGTTCCCCCAAGTCTCCCGATAAAAATGATACCTCACTTGCGTGGGTAGGCCTAGCGCCGGCGACAGGAAACACCCCAAAGCGCAACGTGGACACATCCTAAATTTTGGAAAAAAACGGAGGTGTTTTTTGCGAAGTGCCTACCTGTAGATTTTGGCCTCTAGCTCAGCCGGCACCTAGGGAAACCTACCAAACCTGTGCATTTCTGAAAACTAGAGACCTAGGGGAATCCAAGGAGGGGTGACTTGCGGGGCTCGGACCAGGTTCTGTTACCCAGAATCCTTTGCAAACCTCAAAATTTGGCTAAAAAAACACATGTCCCTCACATTTCTGTGGCAGAAAGTTCTGGAATCTGAGAGGAGCTACAAATTTCCTTCCACCTAGCGTTCCCCCAAGTCTCCCGATAAAAATGATACCTCACTTGCGAGGGTAGGCCTAGCGCCGGCGACAGGAAGCACCCCAAAGCGCAACGTGGACACATCGTAAATTTTGGAAAAAAGCAGAGGTGTTTTTTGCGAAGTGCCTACCTGTAGATTTTGGCCTGTAGCTCAGCCGGCACCTAGGTAAACCTACCAAACCTGTGCATTTCTGAAAACTAGAGACCTAAGGGAATCCAAGGAGGGGTGACTTGCGGGGCTCGGACCAGGTTCTGTTACCCAGAATCCTTTGCAAACCTCAAAATTTGGCTAAAAAAACACATGTCCCTCACATTTTTGTGGCAGAAAGTTCTGGAATCTGAGAGGAGCTACAAATTTCCTTCCACCCAGCGTTCCCCCAAGTCTCCCGATAAAAATGATACCTCACTTGCGTGGATAGGGCTAGCGCCGGCGACAGGAAACACCCCAAAGCGCAACGTGGACACATCCTAAATTTTGGAAAAAAACAGAGGTGTTTTTTGCGAAGTGCCTACCTGTAGATTTTGGCCTCTAGCTCAGCCGGCACCTAGGGAAACCTACCAAACCTGTGCATTTCTGAAAAGTAGAGACATAGGGGAATCCAAGGATGGGTGACTTGCGGGGCTCGGACCCGGTTCTGATACCCAGAATCCTTTGCAAACCTCAAAAATAGGCTAAAAAAACACATGTCCCTCACATTTTTGTGGCAGAAAGTTCTGGAATCTGAGAGGAGCTACAAATTTCCTTCCACCCAGCGTTCCCCCAAGTCTCCCGATAAAAATGATACCTCACTTGCGTGGGTAGGGCTAGCGCCGGCGACAGGAAACACCCCAAAGCGCAACATGGACACATCCTAAATTTTGGAAAAAAACAGAGGTGTTTTTTGCGAAGTGCCTACCTGTAGATTTTGGCCTGTAGCTCAGCCGGCACCTAGGGAAACCTACCAAACCTGTGCATTTCTGAAGACTAGAGACCTAGGGGAATCCAAGGAGGGGTGACTTGCGGGGCTCGGACCAGGTTCTGTTACCCAGAATCCTTTGCAAACCTCAAAATTTGGCTAAAAAAACACATGTCCCTCAAATTTTTGTGACAGAAAGTTCTGGAATCTGAGAGGAGCTACAAATTTCCTTCCACCCAGCGTTCCCCCAAGTCTCCCGATAAAAATGATACCTCACTTGCGTGGGTAGGCCTAGCGCCGGCGACAGGAAACACCCCAAAGCGCAACGTGGACACATCCTAAATTTTGGAAAAAAACATAGGTGTTTTTTGCGAAGTGCCTACCTGTAGATTTTGGCCTCTAGCTCAGCTGGCACCTAGGGAAACCTACCAAACCTGTGCATTTCTGAAAACTAGAGACATAGGGGAATCCAAGGAGGGGTGACTTGCAGGGCTCGGACCAGGTTCTGATACCCAGAATCCTTTGCAAACCTCAAAATTTGGCTAAAAAAACACATGTTCCTCACATTTCTGTGGCAGAAAGTTCTGGAATCTGAGAGGAGCTACGTATTTCCTTCCACCCAGCGTTCCCCCAAGTCTCCCGATAACAATGATACCTCACTTGCGTGGGTAGGCCTAGCGCCGCGACAGGAAACACCCCAAAGCGCAACGTGGACACATCCTAAATTTTGGAAAAAAACAGAGGTGTTTTTTGCGAAGTGCCTACCTGTAGATTTTGGCCTCTAGCTCAGCCGGCACCTAGGGAAACCTACCAAACCTGTGCATTTCTGAAAACTAGAGACCTAGGGGAATCCAAGGAGGGGTGACTTGCGGGGCTCGGACGAGGTTCTGTTACCCAGAATCCTTTGCAAACCTCAAAATTTGGCTAAAAAAACACATGTCCCTCATATTTTTGTGGCAGAAAGTTCTGGAATCTGAGAGGAGCTACAAATTTCCTTCCACCCAGCGTTCCCCCAAGTCTCCCGATAAAAATGATACCTCACTTGCGTGGGTAGCCCTAGCGCCGGCGACAGGAAACACCCCAAAGCGCAACGTGGACACATCCTAAATTTTGGAAAAAAACGGTGGTGTTTTTTGCGAAGTGCCTACCTGTAGATTTTGGCCTGTAGCTCAGCCGGCACCTAGGGAAACCTACCAAACCTGTGCATTTCTGAAAACTAGAGACCTAGGGGAATCCAAGGAGGGGTGACTTGCGGGGCTCGGACCAGGTTCTGTTACCCAGAATCCTTTGCAAACCTCAAAATTTGGCTAAAAAAACACATGTCCCTCACATTTCTGTGGCAGAAAGTTCTGGAATCTGAGAGGAGCTACAAATTTCCTTCCACCCAGCGTTCCCCCAAGTCTCCCGATAAAAATGATACCTCACTTGCGAGGGTAGGCCTAGCGCCGGCGACAGGAAGCACCCCAAAGCGCAACGTGGACACATCCTAAATTTTGGAAAAAAACAGAGGTGTTTTTTGCGAAGTGCCTACCTGTAGATTTTGGCCTGTAGCTCAGCCGGCACCTAGGGAAACCTACCAAACCTGTGCATTTCTGAAAACTAGAGACCTAAGGGAATCCAAGGAGGGGTGACTTGCGGGGCTCGGACCAGGTTCTGTTACCCAGAATCCTTTGCAAACCTCAAAATTTGGCTAAAAAAAACACATGTCCCTCACATTTTTGTGGCAGAAAGTTCTGGAATCTGAGAGGAGCTACAAATTTCCTTCCACCCAGCGTTCCCCCAAGTCTCCCGATAAAAATGATACCTCACTTGCGTGGGTAGGGCTAGCGCCGGCCACAGGAAACACCCCAAAGCGCAACGTGGACACATCCTAAATTTTGGAAAAAAACAGAGGTGTTTTTTGCAAAGTGCCTACCTGTAGATTTTGGCCTCTAGCTCAGCCGGCACCTAGGGAAACCTACCAAACCTGTGCATTTCTGAAAAGTAGAGACCTAGGGGAATCCAAGGAGGGGTGACTTGCGGGGCTCGGACCAGGTTCTGTTACCCAGAATCCTTTGCAAACCTCAAAATTTGGCTAAAAAAACACATGTCCCTCACATTTTTGTGGCAGAAAGTTCTGGAATCTGAGAGGAGCTACAAATTTCCTTCCACCCAGCGTTCCCCCAAGTCTCCCGATAAAAATGATACCTCATTTGCTTGGGTAGGCCTAGCGCCGGCGACAGGAAACACCCCAAAGCGCAACGTGGACACATCCTAAATTTTGGAAAAAAAACTGAGGTGTTTTTTGCGAAGTGCCTACCTGTAGATTTTGGCCTGTAGCTCAGCCGGCACCTAGGGAAACCTACCAAACCTGTGCATTTCTGAAAACTAGAGACCTAGGGGAATCCAAGGAGGGGTGACTTGCGGGGCTCGGACCAGGTTCTGTTACCCAGAATCCTTTGCAAACCTCAAAATTTGGCTAAAAAAACACATGTCCCTCACATTTCTGTGGCAGAAAGTTCTGGAATCTGAGAGGAGCTACAAATTTCCTTCCACCTAGCGTTCCCCCAAGTCTCCCGATAAAAATGATACCTCACTTGCGAGGGTAGGCCTAGCGCCGGCGACAGGAAGCACCCCAAAGCGCAACGTGGACACATCCTAAATTTTGGAAAAAAACAGAGGTGTTTTTTGCGAAGTGCCTACCTGTAGATTTTGGCCTGTAGCTCAGCCGGCACCTAGGGAAACCTACCAAACCTGTGCATTTCTGAAAACTAGAGACCTAAGGGAATCCAAGGAGGGGTGACTTGCGGGGCTCGGACCAGGTTCTGTTACCCAGAATCCTTTGCAAACCTCAAAATTTGGCTAAAAAAACACATGTCCCTCACATTTTTGTGGCAGAAAGTTCTGGAATCTGAGAGGAGCTACAAATTGCCTTCCACCCAGCGTTCCCCCAAGTCTCCCGATAAAAATGATACCTCACTTGCTTGGGTAGGCCTAGCACCGGCGACAGGAAACACCCCAAAGCGCAACGTGGACACATCCTAAATTTTGGAAAAAAACATAGGTGTTTTTTGCGAAGTGCCTACCTGTAGATTTTGGCCTCTAGCTCAGCCGGCACCTAGGAAACCTACCAAACCTGTGCATTTCTGAAAACTAGAGACATAGGGGAATCCAAGGAGGGGTGACTTGCGGGGCTCGGACCAGGTTCTGTTACCCAGAATCCTTTGCAAACCTCAAAATTTGGCTAAAAAAACACATGTCCCTCACATTTTTGTGGCAGAAAGTTCTGGAATCTGAGAGGAGCTACAAATTTCCTTCCACCCAGCGTTCCCCCAAGTCTCCCGATAAAAATGATACCTCACTTGCGTGGGTAGGCCTAGCGCCGGCGACAGGAAACACCCCAAAGCGCAACGTGGACACATCCTAAATTTTGGAAAAAAACGGAGGTGTTTTTTGCGAAGTGCCTACCTGTAGATTTTGGCCTCTAGCTCAGCCGGCACCTAGGGAAACCTACCAAACCTGTGCATTTCTGAAAACTAGAGACCTAGGGGAATCCAAGGAGGGGTGACTTGCGGGGCTCGGACCAGGTTCTGTTACCCAGAATCCTTTGCAAACCTCAAAATTTGGCTAAAAAAACACATGTCCCTCACATTTCTGTGGCAGAAAGTTCTGGAATCTGAGAGGAGCTACAAATTTCCTTCCACCTAGCGTTCCCCCAAGTCTCCCGATAAAAATGATACCTCACTTGCGAGGGTAGGCCTAGCGCCGGCGACAGGAAGCACCCCAAAGCGCAACGTGGACACATCGTAAATTTTGGAAAAAAGCAGAGGTGTTTTTTGCGAAGTGCCTACCTGTAGATTTTGGCCTGTAGCTCAGCCGGCACCTAGGGAAACCTGCCAAACCTGTGCATTTCTGAAAACTAGAGACCTAAGGGAATCCAAGGAGGGGTGACTTGCGGGGCTCGGACCAGTTTCTGTTACCCAGAATCCTTTGCAAACCTCAAAATTTGGCTAAAAAAAACACATGTCCCTCACATTTTTGTGGCAGAAAGTTCTGGAATCTGAGAGGAGCTACAAATTTCCTTCCACCCAGCGTTCCCCCAAGTCTCCCGATAAAAATGATACCTCACTTGCGTGGGTAGGGCTAGCGCCGGCGACAGGAAACACCCCAAAGCGCAACGTGGACACATCCTAAATTTTGGAAAAAAACAGAGGTGTTTTTTGCGAAGTGCCCTACCTGTAGATTTTGGCCTGTAGCTCAGCCGGCACCTAGGGAAACCTACCAAACCTGTGCATTTCTGACAACTAGAGACCTAGGGGAATCCAAGGAGGGGTGACTTGCGGGGCTCGGACCAGGTTCTGTTACCCAGAATCCTTTGCAAACCTCAAAATTTGGCTAAAAAAACACATGTCCCTCACATTTTTGTGGCAGAAAGTTCTGGAATCTGAGAGGAGCTACAAATTTCCTTCCACCCAGCGTTCCCCCAAGTCTCCCGATAAAAATGATACCTCATTTGCTTGGGTAGGCCTAGCGCCGGCGACAGGAAACACCCCAAAGTGCAACGTGGACACATCCTAAATTTTGGAAAAAAACTGAGGTGTTTTTTGCGAAGTGCCTACCTGTAGATTTTGGCCTGTAGCTCAGCCGGCACCTAGGGAAACCTACCAAACCTGTGCATTTCTGAAAACTAGAGACCTAGGGGAATCCAAGGAGGGGTGACTTGCGGGGCTCGGACCAGGTTCTGTTACCCAGAATCCTTTGCAAACCTCAAAATTTGGCTAAAAAAACACATGTCCCTCACATTTCTGTGGCAGAAAGTTCTGGAATCTGAGAGGAGCTACAAATTTCCTTCCACCTAGCGTTCCCCAAGTCTCCCGATAAAAATGATACCTCACTTGCGAGGGTAGGCCTAGCGCCGGCGACAGGAAGCACCCCAAAGCGCAACGTGGACACATCCTAAATTTTGGAAAAAAACAGAGGTGTTTTTTGCGAAGTGCCTACCTGTAGATTTTGGCCTGTAGCTCAGCCGGCACCTAGGTAAACCTACCAAACCTGTGCATTTCTG